>NW_026970564.1:0-225777 GCF_028390025.1 Pseudophryne corroboree
CACGTTATAGCCCTGAATTTTCCAATGCCTATCTCTTTGCAAAAGAGAGATATCGGCAAGGAAAAGCAGCATTGTACTTTTGCATTTTTCTCCCAAACGAAAGACACTAGAATGAAAATTTTAAAGCCTCCTGTTAGTGCTTCATCTACACGTTATAGCCCTGAATTTTCCAATGCCTAGCTCTTTGCAAAAGAGAGATATTGGCAAGGAAAAGCTGTATTGTACCTTTGCATTTTTCTCCCAAACGAAAGACACTAGAATGAAAATTTTAAAGCCTCCTGTTAGTGCTTCATCTACACGTTATAGCCCTGAATTTTCCAATGCCTATCTCTTTGCAAAAGAGAGATATCGGCAAGGAAAAGCTGTAATGTACCTTTGCATTTTTCTCCCAAACGAAGGACACTAGAATGAAAATTTTAAAGCCTCCTGTTAGTGCTTCATCTACACGTTATAGCCCTGAATTTTCAAATGCCTATCTCTTTGCAAAAGAGAGATATCGGCAAGGAAAAGCTGTATTGTACCTTTGCATTTTTCTCCCAAACGAAAGACACTAGAATGAAAATTTTAAAGCCTCCTGTTAGTGCTTCATCTAAACGTTATAGCCCTGAATTTTCCAATGCCTATCTCTTTGCAAAAGAGAGATATCGGCAAGGAAAAACTGTATTGTACCTTTGCATTTTTCTCCCAAACGAAAGACACTAGAATGAAAATTTTAAAGCCTCCTGTTAATGCTTCATCTACACGTTATAGCCCTGAATTTTCCAATGCCTAGCTCTTTGCAAAAGAGAGATATTGGCAAGGAAAAGCTGTATTGTACCTTTGCAGTTTTCTCCCAAACGAAAGACACTAGAATGAAAATTTTAAAGTCTACTGTTAGTGCTTCATCTACACGTTATAGCCCTGAATTTTCCAATGCCTAGCTCTTTGCAAAAGAGAGATATCGGCAAGGAAAAGCTGTATTGTACCTTTGCATTTTTCTCCCAAACGAAAGACACTAGAATGAAAATTTTAAAGCCTCCTGTTAGTGCTTCATCTACACGTTATAGCCCTGAATTTTCCAATGCCTATCTCTTTGCAAAAGAGAGATATCGGCAAGGAAAAGCTGTATTGTACCTTTGCATTTTTCTCCCAAACGAAGGACACTAGAATGAAAATTTTAAAGCCTCCTATTAGTGCTTCATCTACACGTTATAGCCCTGAATTTTCCAATGCCTATCTCTTTGCAAAAGAGAGATATCGGCAAGGAAAAGCTGTATTGTACCTTTGCATTTTTCTCCCAAACGAAGGACACTAGAATGAAAATTTTAAAGCCTCCTGTTAGTGCTTCATCTACACGTTATAGCCCTGAATTTTCCAATGCCTATCTCTTAGCAAAAGAGAGATATCGGCAAGGAAAAGCTGTATTGTACCTTTGCATTTTTCTCCCAAACGAAAGACACTAGAATGAAAATTTTAAAGCCTCCTGTTAGTGCTTCATATACACGTTATAGCCCTGAATTTTCTCATGCCTATCTCTTTGCAAAAGAGAGATATCGGCAAGGAAATGCTGCATTGTACTTTTACATTTTTCTCCCAAACGAAAGACACTAGAATGAAAATTTTAAAGCCTCCTGTTAGTGCTTCATCTACACGTTATAGCCCTGAATTTTCCAATGCCTATCTCTTTGCAAAAGAGAGATATCGGCAAGGAAAAGCTGCATTGTACTTTTACATTTTTCTCCCAAACGAAAGACACTAGAATGAAAATTTTAAAGCCTCCTTTTAGTGCTTCATCTACACGTAATAGCCCTGAATTTTCCAAAGCCTATCTCTTTGCAAAAGAGAGATATCGGCAAGGAAATGCTGTATTGTACCTTTGCATTTTTCTCCCAAACGAAAGACACTAGAATGAAAATTTTAAAGCCTCCTGTTAGTGCTTCATCTACACGTTATAGCCCTGAATTTTCCAATGCCTAGCTCTTTGCAAAAGAGAGATATTGGCAAGGAAAAGCTGTATTGTACCTTTGCATTTTTCTCCCAAACGAAAGACACTAGAATGAAAATTTTAAAGCCTCCTGTTAGTGCTTCATCTACACGTTATAGCCCTGAATTTTCCAATGCCTATCTCTTTGCAAAAGAGAGATATCGGCAAGGAAAAGCTGTATTGTACCTTTGCATGTTTCTCCCAAACGAAGGACACTAGAATGAAAATTTTAAAGCCTCCTATTAGTGCTTCATCTACACGTTATAGCCCTGAATTTTCCAATGCCTATCTCTTTGCAAAAGAGAGATATCGGCAAGGAAAAGCTGTATTGTACCTTTGCATTTTTCTCCCAAACGAAGGACACTAGAATGAAAATTTTAAAGCCTTCTGTTAGTGCTTCATCTACACGTTATAGCCCTGAATTTTCAAATGCCTATCTCTTTGCAAAAGAGAGATATCGGCAAGGAAAAGCTGTATTGTACCTTTGCATTTTTCTCCCAAACGAAAGACACTAGAATGAAAATTTTAAAGCCTCCTGTTAGTGCTTCATCTACACGTTATAGCCCTGAATTTTCCAATGCCTAGCTCTTTGCAAAAGAGAGATATTGGCAAGGAAAAGCTGTATTGTACCTTTGCATTTTTCTCCCAAACGAAGGACACTAGAATGAAAATTTTAAAGCCTCCTGTTAGTGCTTCATCTACACGTTATAGCTCTGAATTTTCCAATGCCTATCTCTTTGCAAAAGAGAGATATCGGCAAGGAAAAGCAGCATTGTACTTTTGCATTTTTCTCCCAAACGAAAGACACTAGAATGAAAATTTTAAAGCCTCCTATTAGTGCTTCATCTACACGTTATAGCCCTGAATTTTCCAATGCCTAGCTCTTTGCAAAAGAGAGATATCGGCAAGGAAAAGCTGTATTGTACCTTTGCATTTTTCTCCCAAACGAAAGACACTAGAATGAAAATTTTAAAGCCTCCTGTTAGTGCTTCATCTACACGTTATAGCCCTGAATTTTCCAATGCCTATCTCTTTGCAAAAGAGAGATATCGGCAAGGAAAAGCTGTATTGTACCTTTGCATGTTTCTCCCAAACGAAGGACACTAGAATGAAAATTTTAAAGCCTCCTATTAGTGCTTCATCTACACGTTATAGCCCTGAATTTTCCAATGCCTATCTCTTTGCAAAAGAGAGATATCGGCAAGGAAAAGCTGTATTGTACCTTTGCATTTTTCTCCCAAACGAAGGACACTAGAATGAAAATTTTAAAGCCTTCTGTTAGTGCTTCATCTACACGTTATAGCCCTGAATTTTCAAATGCCTATCTCTTTGCAAAAGAGAGATATCGGCAAGGAAAAGCTGTATTGTACCTTTGCATTTTTCTCCCAAACGAAAGACACTAGAATGAAAATTTTAAAGCCTCCCTGTTAGTGCTTCATCTACACGTTATAGCCCTGAATTTTCCAATGCCTATCTCTTTGCAAAAGAGAGATATCTGCAAGGAAAAACTGTATTGTACCTTTGCATTTTTCTCCCAAACGAAAGACACTAGAATGAAAATTTTAAAGCCTCCTGTTAGTGCTTCATCTACACGTTATAGCCCTGAATTTTCCAATGCCTAGCTCTTTGCAAAAGAGAGATATTGGCAAGGAAAAGCTGTATTGTACCTTTGCATTTTTCTCCCAAACGAAAGACACTAGAATGAAAATTTTAAAGTCTACTGTTAGTGCTTCATCTACACGTTATAGCCCTGAATTTTCCAATGCCTAGCTCTTTGCAAAAGAGAGATATCGGCAAGGAAAAGCTGTATTGTACCTTTGCATTTTTCTCCCAAACGAAAGACACTAGAATGAAAATTTTTAAGCCTCCTGTTAGTGCTTCATCTACACGTTATAGCCCTGAATTTTCCAATGCCTATCTCTTTGCAAAAGAGAGATATCGGCAAGGAAAAGCTGTATTGTACCTTTGCATTTTTCTCCCAAACGAAGGACACTAGAATGAAAATTTTAAAGCCTCCTATTAGTGCTTCATCTACACGTTATAGCCCTGAATTTTCCAATGCCTATCTCTTTGCAAAAGAGAGATATCGGCAAGGAAAAGCTGTATTGTACCTTTGCATTTTTCTCCCAAACGAAGGACACTAGAATGAAAATTTTAAAGCCTCCTTTTAGTGCTTCATCTACACGTTATAGCCCTGAATTTTCCAATGCCTATCTCTTAGCAAAAGAGAGATATCGGCAAGGAAAAGCTGTATTGTACCTTTGCATTTTTCTCCCAAACGAAAGACACTAGAATGAAAATTTTAAAGCCTCCTGTTAGTGCTTCATATACACGTTATAGCCCTGAATTTTCCAATGCCTATCTCTTTGCAAAAGAGAGATATCGGCAAGGAAAAGCTGCATTGTACTTTTACATTTTTCTCCCAAACGAAAGACACTAGAATGAAAATTTTAAAGCCTCCTGTTAGTGCTTCATCTACACGTTATAGCCCTGAATTTTCCAATGCCTATCTCTTTGCAAAAGAGAGATATCGGCAAGGAAAAGCTGCATTGTACTTTTACATTTTTCTCCCAAACGAAAGACACTAGAATGAAAATTTTAAAGCCTCCTTTTAGTGCTTCATCTACACGTAATAGCCCTGAATTTTCCAATGCCTATCTCTTTGCAAAAGAGAGATATCGGCAAGGAAAAGCTGTATTGTACCTTTGCATTTTTCTCCCAAACGAAGGACACTAGAATGAAAATTTTAAAGCCTCCTTTTAGTGCTTCATCTACACGTTATAGCCCTGAATTTTCCAATGCCTATCTCTTAGCAAAAGAGAGATATCGGCAAGGAAAAGCTGTATTGTACCTTTGCATTTTTCTCCCAAACGAAAGACACTAGAATGAAAATTTTAAAGTCTACTGTTAGTGCTTCATCTACACGTTATAGCCCTGAATTTTCAAATGCCTAGCTCTTTGCAAAAGAGAGATATCGGCAAGGAAAAGCTGTATTGTACCTTTGCATTTTTCTCCCAAACGAAAGACACTAGAATGAAAATTTTAAAGCCTCCTGTTAGTGCTTCATCTACACGTTATAGCCCTGAATTTTCCAATGCCTATCTCTTTGCAAAAGAGAGATATCGGCAAGGAAAAGCTGTATTGTACCTTTGCATTTTTCTCCCAAACGAAAGACACTAGAATGAAAATTTTAAAGCCTCCTGTTAGTGCTTCATATACACGTTATAGCCCTGAATTTTCCAATGCCTATCTCTTTGCAAAAGAGAGATATCGGCAAGGAAAAGCTGCATTGTACTTTTACATTTTTCTCCCAAACGAAAGACACTAGAATGAAAATTTTAAAGCCTCCTGTTAGTGCTTCATCTACACGTTATAGCCCTGAATTTTCCAATGCCTATCTCTTTGCAAAAGAGAGATATCGGCAAGGAAAAGCTGCATTGTACTTTTACATTTTTCTCCCAAACGAAAGACACTAGAATGAAAATTTTAAAGCCTCCTTTTAGTGCTTCATCTACACGTAATACCCCTGAATTTTCCAATGCCTATCTCTTTGCAAAAGAGAGATATCGGCAAGGAAATGCTGTATTGTACCTTTGCATTTTTCTCCCAAACGAAAGACACTAGAATGAAAATTTTAAAGCCTCCTGTTAGTGCTTCATCTACACGTTATAGCCCTGAATTTTCCAATGCCTATCTCTTTGCAAAAGAGAGATATCGGCAAGGAAAAGCTGTATTGTACCTTTGCATTTTTCTCCCAAACGAAGGACACTAGAATGAAAATTTTAAAGCCTCCTTTTAGTGCTTCATCTACACGTTATAGCCCTGAATTTTCCAATGCCTATCTCTTAACAAAAGAGAGATATCGGCAAGGAAAAGCTGTATTGTACCTTTGCATTTTTCTCCCAAACGAAAGACACTAGAATGAAAATTTTAAAGCCTCCTGTTAGTGCTTCATATACACGTTATAGCCCTGAATTTTCCAATGCCTATCTCTTTGCAAAAGAGAGATATCGGCAAGGAAAAGCTGCATTGTACTTTTACATTTTTCTCCCAAACGAAAGACACTAGAATGAAAATTTTAAAGCCTCCTGTTAGTGCTTCATCTACACGTTATAGCCCTGAATTTTCCAATGCCTATCTCTTTGCAAAAGAGAGATATCGGCAAGGAAAAGCTGCATTGTACTTTTACATTTTTCTCCCAAACGAAAGACACTAGAATGAAAATTTTAAAGCCTCCTTTTAGTGCTTCATCTACACGTAATAGCCCTGAATTTTCCAATGCCTATCTCTTTGCAAAAGAGAGATATCGGCAAGGAAATGCTGTATTGTACCTTTGCATTTTTCTCCCAAACGAAAGACACTAGAATGAAAATTTTAAAGCCTCCTGTTAGTGCTTCATCTACACGTTATAGCCCTGAATTTTCCAATGCCTAGCTCTTTGCAAAAGAGAGATAGTGGCAAGGAAAAGCTGTATTGTACCTTTGCATTTTTCTCCCAAACGAAGGACACTAGAATGAAAATTTTAAAGCCTCCTGTTAGTGCTTCATCTACACGTTATAGCCCTGAATTTTCCAATGCCTATCTCTTTGCAAAAGAGAGATATCGGCAAGGAAAAACAGCATTGTACTTTTGCATTTTTCTCCCAAACGAAAGACACTAGAATGAAAATTTTAAAGCCTCCTATTAGTGCTTCATCTACACGTTATAGCCCTGAATTTTCCAATGCCTAGCTCTTTGCAAAAGAGAGATATCGGCAAGGAAAAGCTGTATTGTACCTTTGCATTTTTCTCCCAAACGAAAGACACTAGAATGAAAATTTTAAAGCCTCCTGTTAGTGCTTCATCTACACGTTATAGCCCTGAATTTTCCAATGCCTATCTCTTTGCAAAAGAGAGATATCGGCAAGGAAAAGCTGTATTGTACCTTTGCATGTTTCTCCCAAACGAAGGACACTAGAATGAAAATTTTAAAGCCTCCTATTAGTGCTTCATCTACACGTTATAGCCCTGAATTTTCCAATGCCTATCTCTTTGCAAAAGAGAGATATCGGCAAGGAAAAGCTGTATTGTACCTTTGCATTTTTCTCCCAAACGAAGGACACTAGAATGAAAATTTTAAAGCCTTCTGTTAGTGCTTCATCTACACGTTATAGCCCTGAATTTTCAAATGCCTATCTCTTTGCAAAAGAGAGATATCGGCAAGGAAAAGCTGTATTGTACCTTTGCATTTTTCTCCCAAACGAAAGACACTAGAATGAAAATTTTAAAGCCTCCTGTTAGTGCTTCATCTACACGTTATAGCCCTGAATTTTCCAATGCCTAGCTCTTTGCAAAAGAGAGATATTGGCAAGGAAAAGCTGTATTGTACCTTTGCATTTTTCTCCCAAACGAAAGAAACTAGAATGAAAATTTTAAAGTCTACTGTTAGTGCTTCATCTACACGTTATAGCCCTGAATTTTCCAATGCCTAGCTCTTTGCAAAAGAGAGATATCGGCAAGGAAAAGCTGTATTGTACCTTTGCATTTTTCTCCCAAACGAAAGACACTAGAATGAAAATTTTATAGCCTCCTGTTAGTGCTTCATCTACACGTTATAGCCCTGAATTTTCCAATGCCTATCTCTTTGCAAAAGAGAGATATCGGCAAGGAAAAGCTGTATTGTACCTTTGCATTTTTCTCCCAAACGAAGGACACTAGAATGAAAATTTTAAAGCCTCCTATTAGTGCTTCATCTACACGTTATAGCCCTGAATTTTCCAATGCCTATCTCTTTGCAAAAGAGAGATATCGGCAAGGAAAAGCTGTATTGTACCTTTGCATTTTTCTCCCAAACGAAGGACACTAGAATGAAAATTTTAAAGCCTCCTTTTAGTGCTTCATCTACACGTTATAGCCCTGAATTTTCCAATGCCTAGCTCTTTGCAACAGAGAGATATTGGCAAGGAAAAGCTGTATTGTACCTTTGCATTTTTCTCCCAAACGAAGGACACTAGAATGAAAATTTTAAAGCCTCCTGTTAGTGCTTCATCTACACGTTATAGCCCTGAATTTTCCAATGCCTATCTCTTTGCAAAAGAGAGATATCGGCAAGGAAAAGCTGTATTGTACCTTTGCATTTTTCTCCCAAACGAAGGACACTAGAATGAAAATTTTAAAGCCTCCTTTTAGTGCTTCATCTACACGTTATAGCCCTGAATTTTCCAATGCCTATCTCTTAGCAAAAGAGAGATATCGGCAAGGAAAAGCTGTATTGTACCTTTGCATTTTTCTCCCAAACGAAAGACACTAGAATGAAAATTTTAAAGTCTACTGTTAGTGCTTCATCTACACGTTATAGCCCTGAATTTTCAAATGCCTAGCTCTTTGCAAAAGAGAGATATCGGCAAGGAAAAGCTGTATTGTACCTTTGCATTTTTCTCCCAAACGAAAGACACTAGAATGAAAATTTTAAAGCCTCCTGTTAGTGCTTCATCTACACGTTATAGCCCTGAATTTTCCAATGCCTATCTCTTTGCAAAAGAGAGATATCGGCAAGGAAAAGCTGTATTGTACCTTTGCATTTTTCTCCCAAACGAAAGACACTAGAATGAAAATTTTAAAGCCTCCTGTTAGTGCTTCATATACACGTTATAGCCCTGAATTTTCCAATGCCTATCTCTTTGCAAAAGAGAGATATCGGCAAGGAAAAGCTGCATTGTACTTTTACATTTTTCTCCCAAACGAAAGACACTAGAATGAAAATGTTAAAGCCTCCTGTTAGTGCTTCATCTACACGTTATAGCCCTGAATTTTCCAATGCCTATCTCTTTGCAAAAGAGAGATATCGGCAAGGAAAAGCTGCATTGTACTTTTACATTTTTCTCCCAAACGAAAGACACTAGAATGAAAATTTTAAAGCCTCCTTTTAGTGCTTCATCTACACGTAATAGCCCTGAATTTTCCAATGCCTATCTCTTTGCAAAAGAGAGATATCGGCAAGGAAATGCTGTGTTGTACCTTTGCATTTTTCTCCCAAACGAAAGACACTAGAATGAAAATTTTAAAGCCTCCTGTTAGTGCTTCATCTACACGTTATAGCCCTGAATTTTCCAATGCCTAGCTCTTTGCAAAAGAGAGATATTGGCAAGGAAAAGCTGTATTGTACCTTTGCATTTTTCTCCCAAACGAAAGACACTAGAATGAAAATTTTAAAGCCTCCTGTTAGTGCTTCATCTACACGTTATAGCCCTGAATTTTCCAATGCCTATCTCTTTGCAAAAGAGATATATCGGCAAGGAAAAGCTGTAATGTACCTTTGCATTTTTCTCCCAAACGAAGGACACTAGAATGAAAATTTTAAAGCCTCCTGTTATTGCTTCATCTACACGTTATAGCCCTGAACTTTCAAATGCCTATCTCTTTGCAAAAGAGAGATATCGGCAAGGAAAAGCTGTATTGTACCTTTGCATTTTTCTCCCAAACGAAAGACACTAGAATGAAAATTTTAAAGCCTCCTGTTAGTGCTTCATCTAAACGTTATAGCCCTGAATTTTCCAATGCCTATCTCTTTGCAAAAGAGAGATATCGGCAAGGAAAAACTGTATTGTACCTTTGCATTTTTCTCCCAAACGAAAGACACTAGAATGAAAATTTTAAAGCCTCCTGTTAGTGCTTCATCTACACGTTATAGCCCTGAATTTTCCAATGCCTAGCTCTTTGCAAAAGAGAGATATTGGCAAGGAAAAGCTGTATTGTACCTTTGCATTTTTCTCCCAAACGAAAGACACTAGAATGAAAATTTTAAAGTCTACTGTTAGTGCTTCATCTACACGTTATAGCCCTGAATTTTCCAATGCCTAGCTCTTTGCAAAAGAGAGATATCGGCAAGGAAAAGCTGTATTGTACCTTTGCATTTTTCTCCCAAACGAAAGACACTAGAATGAAAATTTTAAAGCCTCCTGTTAGTGCTTCATCTACACGTTATAGCCCTGAATTTTCCAATGCCTATCTCTTTGCAAAAGAGAGATATCGGCAAGGAAAAGCTGTATTGTACCTTTGCATTTTTCTCCCAAACGAAGGACACTAGAATGAAAATTTTAAAGCCTCCTATTAGTGCTTCATCTACACGTTATAGCCCTGAATTTTCCAATGCCTATCTCTTTGCAAAAGAGAGATATCGGCAAGGAAAAGCTGTATTGTACCTTTGCATTTTTCTCCCAAACGAAGGACACTAGAATGAAAATTTTAAAGCCTCCTGTTAGTGCTTCATCTACACGTTATAGCCCTGAATTTTCCAATGCCTCTCTTAGCAAAAGAGAGATATCGGCAAGGAAAAGCTGTATTGTACCTTTGCATTTTTCTCCCAAACGAAAGACACTAGAATGAAAATTTTAAAGCCTCCTGTTAGTGCTTCATATACACGTTATAGCCCTGAATTTTCTCATGCCTATCTCTTTGCAAAAGAGAGATATCGGCAAGGAAAAGCTGTATTGTACCTTTGCATTTTTCTCCCAAACGAAAGACACTAGAATGAAAATTTTAAAGCCTCCTGTTAGTGCTTCATCTACACGTTATAGCCCTGAATTTTCCAATGCCTATCTCTTTGCAAAAGAGAGATATCGGCAAGGAAAAGCTGCATTGTACTTTTACATTTTTCTCCCAAACGAAAGACACTAGAATGAAAATTTTAAAGCCTCCTTTTAGTGCTTCATCTACACGTAATAGCCCTGAATTTTCCAATGCCTATCTCTTTGCAAAAGAGAGATATCGGCAAGGAAATGCTGTATTGTACCTTTGCATTTTTCTCCCAAACGAAAGACACTAGAATGAAAATTTTAAAGCCTCCTGTTAGTGCTTCATATACACGTTATAGCCCTGAATTTTCCAATGCCTATCTCTTTGCAAAAGAGAGATATCGGCAAGGAAAAGCTGTATTGTACCTTTGCATTTTTCTCCCAAACGAAAGACACTAGAATGAAAATTTTAAAGCCTCCTGTTAGTGCTTCATCTACACGTTATAGCCCTGAATTTTCCAATGCCTATCTTTTTGCAAAAAAGAGATATCGGCAAGGAAAAGCTGTATTGTACCTTTGCATTTTTCTCCCAAACGAAGGACACTAGAATGAAAATTTTAAAGCCTCCTATTAGTGCTTCATCTACACGTTATAGCCCTGAATTTTCCAATGCCTATCTCTTTGCAAAAGAGAGATATCGGCAAGGAAAAACTGTATTGTACCTTTGCATTTTTCTCCCAAACGAAAGACACTAGAATGAAAATTTTAAAGCCTCCTGTTAGTGCTTCATCTACACGTTATAGCCCTGAATTTTCCAATGCCTATCTCTTTGCAAAAGAGAGATATCGGCAAGGAAAAGCTGCATTGTACTTTTACATTTTTCTCCCAAACGAAAGACACTAGAATGAAAATTTTAAAGCCTCCTTTTAGTGCTTCATCTACACGTAATAGCCCTGAATTTTCCAATGCCTATCTCTTTGCAAAAGAGAGATATCGGCAAGGAAATGCTGTATTGTACCTTTGCATTTTTCTCCCAAACGAAAGACACTAGAATGAAAATTTTAAAGCCTCCTGTTAGTGCTTCATCTACACGTTATAGCCCTGAATTTTCCAATGCCTAGCTCTTTGCAAAAGAGAGATATTGGCAAGGAAAAGCTGTATTGTACCTTTGCATTTTTCTCCCAAACGAAAGACACTAGAATGAAAATTTTAAAGCCTCCTGTTAGTGCTTCATCTACACGTTATAGCCCTGAATTTTCCAATGCCTATCTCTTTGCAAAAGAGAGATATCGGCAAGGAAAAGCTGTAATGTACCTTTGCATTTTTCTCCCAAACGAAGGACACTAGAATGAAAATTTTAAAGCCTCCTATTAGTGCTTCATCTACACGTTATAGCCCTGAATTTTCCAATGCCTAGCTCTTTGCAAAAGAGAGATATTGGCAAGGAAAAGCTGTATTGTACCTTTGCATTTTTCTCCCAAACGAAAGACACTAGAATGAAAATTTTAAAGTCTACTGTTAGTGCTTCATCTACACGTTATAGCCCTGAATTTTCCAATGCCTAGCTCTTTGCAAAAGAGAGATATCGGCAAGGAAAAGCTGTATTGTACCTTTGCATTTTTCTCCCAAACGAAAGACACTAGAATGAAAATTTTAAAGCCTCCTGTTAGTGCTTCATCTACACGTTATAGCCCTGAATTTTCCAATGCCTATCTCTTTGCAAAAGAGAGATATCGGCAAGGAAAAGCTGTATTGTACCTTTGCATTTTTCTCCCAAACGAAGGACACTAGAATGAAAATTTTAAAGCCTCCTATTAGTGCTTCATCTACACGTTATAGCCCTGAATTTTCCAATGCCTATCTCTTTGCAAAAGAGAGATATCGGCAAGGAAAAGCTGTATTGTACCTTTGCATTTTTCTCCCAAACGAAGGACACTAGAATGAAAATTTTAAAGCCTCCTGTTAGTGCTTCATCTACACGTTATAGCCCTGAATTTTCCAATGCCTATCTCTTAGCAAAAGAGAGATATCGGCAAGGAAAAGCTGTATTGTACCTTTGCATTTTTCTCCCAAACGAAAGACACTAGAATGAAAATTTTAAAGCCTCCTGTTAGTGCTTCATATACACGTTATAGCCCTGAATTTTCTCATGCCTATCTCTTTGCAAAAGAGAGATATCGGCAAAGGAAAAGCTGCATTGTACTTTTACATTTTTCTCCCAAACGAAAGACACTAGAATGAAAATTTTAAAGCCTCCTGTTAGTGCTTCATCTACACGTTATAGCCCTGAATTTTCCAATGCCTATCTCTTTGCAAAAGAGAGATATCGGCAAGGAAAAACTGTATTGTACCTTTGCATTTTTCTCCCAAACGAAAGACACTAGAATGAAAATTTTAAAGCCTCCTGTTAGTGCTTCATCTACACGTTATAGCCCTGAATTTTCCAATGCCTATCTCTTTGCAAAAGAGAGATATCGGCAAGGAAAAGCTGCATTGTACTTTTACATTTTTCTCCCAAACGAAAGACACTAGAATGAAAATTTTAAAGCCTCCTTTTAGTGCTTCATCTACACGTAATAGCCCTGAATTTTCCAATGCCTATCTCTTTGCAAAAGAGAGATATCGGCAAGGAAATGCTGTATTGTACCTTTGCATTTTTCTCCCAAACGAAAGACACTAGAATGAAAATTTTAAAGCCTCCTGTTAGTGCTTCATCTACACGTTATAGCCCTGAATTTTCCAATGCCTAGCTCTTTGCAAAAGAGAGATATTGGCAAGGAAAAGCTGTATTGTACCTTTGCATTTTTCTCCCAAACGAAAGACACTAGAATGAAAATTTTAAAGCCTCCTGTTAGTGCTTCATCTACACGTTATAGCCCTGAATTTTCCAATGCCTATCTCTTTGCAAAAGAGAGATATCGGCAAGGAAAAGCTGTAATGTACCTTTGCATTTTTCTCCCAAACGAAGGACACTAGAATGAAAATTTTAAAGCCTCCTGTTAGTGCTTCATCTACACGTTATAGCCCTGAATTTTCAAATGCCTATCTCTTTGCAAAAGAGAGATATCGGCAAGGAAAAGCTGTATTGTACCTTTGCATTTTTCTCCCAAACGAAAGACACTAGAATGAAAATTTTAAAGCATCCTGTTAGTGCTTCATCTAAACGTTATAGCCCTGAATTTTCCAATGCCTATCTCTTTGCAAAAGAGAGATATCGGCAAGGAAAAACTGTATTGTACCTTTGCATTTTTCTCCCAAACGAAAGACACTAGAATGAAAATTTTAAAGCCTCCTGTTAGTGCTTCATCTACACGTTATAGCCCTGAATTTTCCAATGCCTAGCTCTTTGCAAAAGAGAGATATTGGCAAGGAAAAGCTGTATTGTACCTTTGCATTTTTCTCCCAAACGAAAGACACTAGAATGAAAATTTTAAAGTCTACTGTTAGTGCTTCATCTACACGTTATAGCCCTGAATTTTCCAATGCCTAGCTCTTTGCAAAAGAGAGATATCGGCAAGGAAAAGCTGTATTGTACCTTTGCATTTTTCTCCCAAACGAAAGACACTAGAATGAAAATTTTAAAGCCTCCTGTTAGTGCTTCATCTACACGTTATAGCCCTGAATTTTCCAATGCCTATCTCTTTGCAAAAGAGAGATATCGGCAAGGAAAAGCTGTATTGTACCTTTGCATTTTTCTCCCAAACGAAGGACACTAGAATGAAAATTTTAAAGCCTCCTATTAGTGCTTCATCTACACGTTATAGCCCTGAATTTTCCAATGCCTATCTCTTTGCAAAAGAGAGATATCGGCAAGGAAAAGCTGTATTGTACCTTTGCATTTTTCTCCCAAACGAAGGACACTAGAATGAAAATTTTAAAGCCTCCTGTTAGTGCTTCATCTACACGTTATAGCCCTGAATTTTCCAATGCCTATCTCTTAGCAAAAGAGAGATATCGGCAAGGAAAAGCTGTATTGTACCTTTGCATTTTTCTCCCAAACGAAAGACACTAGAATGAAAATTTTAAAGCCTCCTGTTAGTGCTTCATATACACGTTATAGCCCTGAATTTTCTCATGCCTATCTCTTTGCAAAAGAGAGATATCGGCAAGGAAAAGCTGCATTGTACTTTTACATTTTTCTCCCAAACGAAAGACACTAGAATGAAAATTTTAAAGCCTCCTGTTAGTGCTTCATCTACACGTTATAGCCCTGAATTTTCCAATGCCTATCTCTTTGCAAAAGAGAGATATCGGCAAGGAAAAGCTGCATTGTACTTTTACATTTTTCTCCCAAACGAAAGACACTAGAATGAAAATTTTAAAGCCTCCTTTTAGTGCTTCATCTACACGTAATAGCCCTGAATTTTCCAATGCCTATCTCTTTGCAAAAGAGAGATATCGGCAAGGAAATGCTGTATTGTACCTTTGCATTTTTCTCCCAAACGAAAGACACTAGAATGAAAATTTTAAAGCCTCCTGTTAGTGCTTCATCAACACGTAATAGCCCTGAATTTTCCAATGCCTAGCTCTTTGCAAAAGAGAGATATTGGCAAGGAAAAGCTGTATTGTACCTTTGCATTTTTCTCCCAAACGAAGGACACTAGAATGAAAATTTTAAAGCCTCCTATTAGTGCTTCATCTACACGTTATAGCCCTGAATTTTCCAATGCCTAGCTCTTTGCAAAAGAGAGATATCGGCAAGGAAAAGCTGTATTGTACCTTTGCATTTTTCTCCCAAACGAAAGACACTAGAATGAAAATGTTAAAGCCTCCTGTTAGTGCTTCATCTACACGTTATAGCCCTGAATTTTCCAATGCCTATCTCTTTGCAAAAGAGAGATATCGGCAAGGAAAAGCTGTATTGTACCTTTGCATGTTTCTCCCAAACGAAGGACACTAGAATGAAAATTTTAAAGCCTCCTATTAGTGCTTCATCTACACGTTATAGCCCTGAATTTTCCAATGCCTATCTCTTTGCAAAAGAGAGATATCGGCAAGGAAAAGCTGTATTGTACCTTTGCATTTTTCTCCCAAACGAAGGACACTAGAATGAAAATTTTAAAGCCTTCTGTTAGTGCTTCATCTACACGTTATAGCCCTGAATTTTCAAATGCCTATCTCTTTGCAAAAGAGAGATATCGGCAAGGAAAAGCTGTATTGTACCTTTGCATTTTTCTCCCAAACGAAAGACACTAGAATGAAAATTTTAAAGCCTCCTGTTAGTGCTTCATCTACACGTTATAGCCCTGAATTTTCCAATGCCTATCTCTTTGCAAAAGAGAGATATCTGCAAGGAAAAACTGTATTGTACCTTTGCATTTTTCTCCCAAACGAAAGACACTAGAATGAAAATTTTAAAGCCTCCTGTTAGTGCTTCATCTACACGTTATAGCCCTGAATTTTCCAATGCCTAGCTCTTTGCAAAAGAGAGATATTGGCAAGGAAAAGCTGTATTGTACCTTTGCATTTTTCTCCCAAACGAAAGACACTAGAATGAAAATTTTAAAGTCTACTGTTAGTGCTTCATCTACACGTTATAGCCCTGAATTTTCCAATGCCTAGCTCTTTGCAAAAGAGAGATATCGGCAAGGAAAAGCTGTATTGTACCTTTGCATTTTTCTCCCAAACGAAAGACACTAGAATGAAAATTTTAAAGCCTCCTGTTAGTGCTTCATCTACACGTTATAGCCCTGAATTTTCCAATGCCTATCTCTTTGCAAAAGAGAGATATCGGCAAGGAAAAGCTGTATTGTACCTTTGCATTTTTCTCCCAAACGAAGGACACTAGAATGAAAATTTTAAAGCCTCCTATTAGTGCTTCATCTACACGTTATAGCCCTGAATTTTCCAATGCCTATCTCTTTGCAAAAGAGAGATATCGGCAAGGAAAAGCTGTATTGTACCTTTGCATTTTTCTCCCAAACGAAGGACACTAGAATGAAAATTTTAAAGCCTCCTTTTAGTGCTTCATCTACACGTTATAGCCCTGAATTTTCCAATGCCTATCTCTTAGCAAAAGAGAGATATCGGCAAGGAAAAGCTGTATTGTACCTTTGCATTTTTCTCCCAAACGAAAGACACTAGAATGAAAATTTTAAAGCCTCCTGTTAGTGCTTCATATACACGTTATAGCCCTGAATTTTCCAATGCCTATCTCTTTGCAAAAGAGAGATATCGGCAAGGAAAAGCTGCATTGTACTTTTACATTTTTCTCCCAAACGAAAGACACTAGAATGAAAATTTTAAAGCCTCCTGTTAGTGCTTCATCTACACGTTATAGCCCTGAATTTTCCAATGCCTATCTCTTTGCAAAAGAGAGATATCGGCAAGGAAAAGCTGCATTGTACTTTTACATTTTTCTCCCAAACGAAAGACACTAGAATGAAAATTTTAAAGCCTCCTTTTAGTGCTTCATCTACACGTAATAGCCCTGAATTTTCCAATGCCTATCTCTTTGCAAAAGAGAGATATCGGCAAGGAAAAGCTGTATTGTACCTTTGCATTTTTCTCCCAAACGAAGGACACTAGAATGAAAATTTTAAAGCCTCCTTTTAGTGCTTCATCTACACGTTATAGCCCTGAATTTTCCAATGCCTATCTCTTAGCAAAAGAGAGATATCGGCAAGGAAAAGCTGTATTGTACCTTTGCATTTTTCTCCCAAACGAAAGACACTAGAATGAAAATTTTAAAGTCTACTGTTAGTGCTTCATCTACACGTTATAGCCCTGAATTTTCAAATGCCTAGCTCTTTGCAAAAGAGAGATATCGGCAAGGAAAAGCTGTATTGTACCTTTGCATTTTTCTCCCAAACGAAAGACACTAGAATGAAAATTTTAAAGCCTCCTGTTAGTGCTTCATCTACACGTTATAGCCCTGAATTTTCCAATGCCTATCTCTTTGCAAAAGAGAGATATCGGCAAGGAAAAGCTGTATTGTACCTTTGCATTTTTCTCCCAAACGAAAGACACTAGAATGAAAATTTTAAAGCCTCCTGTTAGTGCTTCATATACACGTTATAGCCCTGAATTTTCCAATGCCTATCTCTTTGCAAAAGAGAGATATCGGCAAGGAAAAGCTGCATTGTACTTTTACATTTTTCTCCCAAACGAAAGACACTAGAATGAAAATTTTAAAGCCTCCTGTTAGTGCTTCATCTACACGTTATAGCCCTGAATTTTCCAATGCCTATCTCTTTGCAAAAGAGAGATATCGGCAAGGAAAAGCTGCATTGTACTTTTACATTTTTCTCCCAAACGAAAGACACTAGAATGAAAATTTTAAAGCCTCCTTTTAGTGCTTCATCTACACGTAATACCCCTGAATTTTCCAATGCCTATCTCTTTGCAAAAGAGAGATATCGGCAAGGAAATGCTGTATTGTACCTTTGCATTTTTCTCCCAAACGAAAGACACTAGAATGAAAATTTTAAAGCCTCCTGTTAGTGCTTCATCTACACGTTATAGCCCTGAATTTTCCAATGCCTATCTCTTTGCAAAAGAGAGATATCGGCAAGGAAAAGCTGTATTGTACCTTTGCATTTTTCTCCCAAACGAAGGACACTAGAATGAAAATTTTAAAGCCTCCTTTTAGTGCTTCATCTACACGTTATAGCCCTGAATTTTCCAATGCCTATCTCTTAACAAAAGAGAGATATCGGCAAGGAAAAGCTGTATTGTACCTTTGCATTTTTCTCCCAAACGAAAGACACTAGAATGAAAATTTTAAAGCCTCCTGTTAGTGCTTCATATACACGTTATAGCCCTGAATTTTCCAATGCCTATCTCTTTGCAAAAGAGAGATATCGGCAAGGAAAAGCTGCATTGTACTTTTACATTTTTCTCCCAAACGAAAGACACTAGAATGAAAATTTTAAAGCCTCCTGTTAGTGCTTCATCTACACGTTATAGCCCTGAATTTTCCAATGCCTATCTCTTTGCAAAAGAGAGATATCGGCAAGGAAAAGCTGCATTGTACTTTTACATTTTTCTCCCAAACGAAAGACACTAGAATGAAAATTTTAAAGCCTCCTTTTAGTGCTTCATCTACACGTAATAGCCCTGAATTTTCCAATGCCTATCTCTTTGCAAAAGAGAGATATCGGCAAGGAAATGCTGTATTGTACCTTTGCATTTTTCTCCCAAACGAAAGACACTAGAATGAAAATTTTAAAGCCTCCTGTTAGTGCTTCATCTACACGTTATAGCCCTGAATTTTCCAATGCCTAGCTCTTTGCAAAAGAGAGATAGTGGCAAGGAAAAGCTGTATTGTACCTTTGCATTTTTCTCCCAAACGAAGGACACTAGAATGAAAATTTTAAAGCCTCCTGTTAGTGCTTCATCTACACGTTATAGCCCTGAATTTTCCAATGCCTATCTCTTTGCAAAAGAGAGATATCGGCAAGGAAAAACTGTATTGTACCTTTGCATTTTTCTCCCAAACGAAAGACACTAGAATGAAAATTTTAAAGCCTCCTGTTAGTGCTTCATCTACACGTTATAGCCCTGAATTTTCCAATGCCTAGCTCTTTGCAAAAGAGAGATATCGGCAAGGAAAAGCTGTATTGTACCTTTGCATTTTTCTCCCAAACGAAAGACACTAGAATGAAAATTTTAAAGCCTCCTGTTAGTGCTTCATCTACACGTTATAGCCCTGAATTTTCCAATGCCTATCTCTTTGCAAAAGAGAGATATCGGCAAGGAAAAGCTGTATTGTACCTTTGCATTTTTCTCCCAAACGAAGGACACTAGAATGAAAATTATAAAGCCTCCTATTAGTGCTTCATCTACACGTTATAGCCCTGAATTTTCCAATGCCTATCTCTTTGCAAAAGAGAGATATCGGCAAGGAAAAGCTGTATTGTACCTTTGCATTTTTCTCCCAAACGAAGGACACTAGAATGAAAATTTTAAAGCCTCCTGTTAGTGCTTCATCTACACGTTATAGCCCTGAATTTTCCAATGCCTATCTCTTAGCAAAAGAGAGATATCAGCAAGGAAAAGCTGTATTGTACCTTTGCATTTTTCTCCCAAACGAAAGACACTAGAATGAAAATTTTAAAGCCTCCTGTTAGTGCTTCATATACACTTTATAGCCCTGAATTTTCTCATGCCTATCTCTTTGCAAAAGAGAGATATCGGCAAGGAAAAGCTGCATTGTACTTTTACATTTTTCTCCCAAACGAAAGACACTAGAATGAAAATTTTAAAGCCTCCTGTTAGTGCTTCATCTACACGTTATAGCCCTGAATTTTCCAATGCCTATCTCTTTGCAAAAGAGAGATATCGGCAAGGAAAAGCGGCATTGTACTTTTACATTTTTCTCCCAAACGAAAGACACTAGAATGAAAATTTTAAAGCCTCCTGTTAGTGCTTCATCTACACGTTATAGCCCTGAATTTTCCAATGCCTAGCTCTTTGCAAAAGAGAGATATTGGCAAGGAAAAGCTGTAATGTACCTTTGCATTTTTCTCCCAAACGAAGGACACTAGAATGAAAATTTTAAAGCCTCCTGTTAGTGCTTCATCTACACGTTATAGCCCTGAATTTTCCAATGCCTATCTCTTTGCAAAAGAGAGATATCGGCAAGGAAAAGCAGCATTGTACTTTTGCATTTTTCTCCCAAACGAAAGACACTAGAATGAAAATTTTAAAGCCTCCTATTAGTGCTTCATCTACACGTTATAGCCCTGAATTTTCCAATGCCTAGCTCTTTGCAAAAGAGAGATATCGGCAAGGAAAAGCTGTATTGTACCTTTGCATTTTTCTCCCAAACGAAAGACACTAGAATGAAAATTTTAAAGCCTCCTGTTAGTGCTTCATCTACACGTTATAGCCCTGAATTTTCCAATGCCTATCTCTTTGCAAAAGAGAGATATCGGCAAGGAAAAGCTGTATTGTACCTTTGCATTTTTCTCCCAAACGAAAGACACTAGAATGAAAAATTTTAAAGCCTCCTGTTAGTGCTTCATATACACGTTATAGCCCTGAATTTTCCAATGCCTATCTCTTTGCAAAAGAGAGATATCGGCAAGGAAAAGCTGCATTGTACTTTTACATTTTTCTCCCAAACGAAAGACACTAGAATGAAAATTTTAAAGCCTCCTGTTAGTGCTTCATCTACACGTTATAGCCCTGAATTTTCCAATGCCTATCTCTTTGCAAAAGAGAGATATCGGCAAGGAAAAGCTGCATTGTACTTTTACATTTTTCTCCCAAACGAAAGACACTAGAATGAAAATTTTAAAGCCTCCTTTTAGTGCTTCATCTACACGTAATACCCCTGAATTTTCCAATGCCTATCTCTTTGCAAAAGAGAGATATCGGCAAGGAAATGCTGTATTGTACCTTTGCATTTTTCTCCCAAACGAAAGACACTAGAATGAAAATTTTAAAGCCTCCTGTTAGTGCTTCATCTACACGTTATAGCCCTGAATTTTCCAATGCCTATCTCTTTGCAAAAGAGAGATATCGGCAAGGAAAAGCTGTATTGTACCTTTGCATTTTTCTCCCAAACGAAGGACACTAGAATGAAAATTTTAAAGCCTCCTTTTAGTGCTTCATCTACACGTTATAGCCCTGAATTTTCCAATGCCTATCTCTTAGCAAAAGAGAGATATCGGCAAGGAAAAGCTGTATTGTACCTTTGCATTTTTCTCCCAAACGAAAGACACTAGAATGAAAATTTTAAAGCCTCCTGTTAGTGCTTCATATACACGTTATAGCCCTGCATTTTCCAATGCCTATCTCTTTGCAAAAGAGAGATATCGGCAAGGAAAAGCAGCATTGTACTTTTGCATTTTTCTCCCAAACGAAAGACACTAGAATGAAAATTTTAAAGCCTCCTGTTAGTGCTTCATCTACACGTTATAGCCCTGAATTTTCCAATGCCTATCTCTTTGCAAAAGAGAGATATCGGCAAGGAAAAACTGTATTGTACCTTTGCATTTTTCTCCCAAACGAAAGACACTAGAATGAAAATTTTAAAGCCTCCTGTTAGTGCTTCATCTACACGTTATAGCCCTGAATTTTCCAATGCCTATCTCTTTGCAAAAGAGAGATATCGGCAAGGAAAAGCTGTATTGTACCTTTGCATTTTTCTCCCAAACGAAGGACACTAGAATGAAAATTTTAAAGCCTCCTATTAGTGCTTCATCTACACGTTATAGCCCTGAATTTTCCAATGCCTATCTCTTTGCAAAAGAGAGATATCGGCAAGGAAAAGCTGTATTGTACCTTTGCATTTTTCTCCCAAACGAAGGACAATAGAATGAAAATTTTAAAGCCTCCTTTTAGTGCTTCATCTACACGTTATAGCCCTGAATTTTCCAATGCCTATCTCTTAGCAAAAGAGAGATATCGGCAAGGAAAAGCTGTATTGTACCTTTGCATTTTTCTCCCAAACGAAAGACACTAGAATGAAAATTTTAAAGCCTCCTGTTAGTGCTTCATATACACGTTATAGCCCTGAATTTTCCAATGCCTATCTCTTTGCAAAAGAGAGATATCGGCAAGGAAAAGCTGCATTGTACTTTTACATTTTTCTCCCAAACGAAAGACACTAGAATGAAAATTTTAAAGCCTCCTGTTAGTGCTTCATCTACACGTTATAGCCCTGAATTTTCCAATGCCTATCTCTTTGCAAAAGAGAGATATCGGCAAGGAAAAGCTGCATTGTACTTTTACATTTTTCTCCCAAACGAAAGACACTAGAATGAAAATTTTAAAGCCTCCTTTTAGTGCTTCATCTACACGTAATAGCCCTGAATTTTCCAATGCCTATCTCTTTGCAAAAGAGAGATATCGGCAAGGAAATGCTGTATTGTACCTTTGCATTTTTCTCCCAAACGAAAGACACTAGAATGAAAATTTTAAAGCCTCCTGTTAGTGCTTCATCTACACGTTATAGCCCTGAATTTTCCAATGCCTAGCTCTTTGCAACAGAGAGATATTGGCAAGGAAAAGCTGTATGTACCTTTGCATTTTTCTCCCAAACGAAGGACACTAGAATGAAAATTTTAAAGCCTCCTGTTAGTGCTTCATCTACACGTTATAGCCCTGAATTTTCCAATGCCTATCTCTTTGCAAAAGAGAGATATCGGCAAGGAAAAGCTGTATTGTACCTTTGCATTTTTCTCCCAAACGAAGGACACTAGAATGAAAATTTTAAAGCCTCCTTTTAGTGCTTCATCTACACGTTATAGCCCTGAATTTTCCAATGCCTATCTCTTTGCAAAAGAGAGATATCGGCAAGGAAAAACTGTATTGTACCTTTGCATTTTTCTCCCAAACGAAAGACACTAGAATGAAAATTTTAAAGCCTCCTGTTAGTGCTTCATCTACACGTTATAGCCCTGAATTTTCCAATGCCTATCTCTTTGCAAAAGAGAGATATCGGCAAGGAAAAGCTGTATTGTACCTTTGCATTTTTCTCCCAAACGAAGGACACTAGAATGAAAATTTTAAAGCCTCCTATTAGTGCTTCATCTACACGTTATAGCCCTGAATTTTCCAATGCCTATCTCTTTGCAAAAGAGAGATATCGGCAAGGAAAAGCTGTATTGTACCTTTGCATTTTTCTCCCAAACGAAGGACAATAGAATGAAAATTTTAAAGCCTCCTTTTAGTGCTTCATCTACACGTTATAGCCCTGAATTTTCCAATGCCTATCTCTTAGCAAAAGAGAGATATCGGCAAGGAAAAGCTGTATTGTACCTTTGCATTTTTCTCCCAAACGAAAGACACTAGAATGAAAATTTTAAAGCCTCCTGTTAGTGCTTCATATACACGTTATAGCCCTGAATTTTCCAATGCCTATCTCTTTGCAAAAGAGAGATATCGGCAAGGAAAAGCTGCATTGTACTTTTACATTTTTCTCCCAAACGAAAGACACTAGAATGAAAATTTTAAAGCCTCCTGTTAGTGCTTCATCTACACGTTATAGCCCTGAATTTTCCAATGCCTATCTCTTTGCAAAAGAGAGATATCGGCAAGGAAAAGCTGCATTGTACTTTTACATTTTTCTCCCAAACGAAAGACACTAGAATGAAAATTTTAAAGCCTCCTTTTAGTGCTTCATCTACACGTAATAGCCCTGAATTTTCCAATGCCTATCTCTTTGCAAAAGAGAGATATCGGCAAGGAAATGCTGTATTGTACCTTTGCATTTTTCTCCCAAACGAAAGACACTAGAATGAAAATTTTAAAGCCTCCTGTTAGTGCTTCATCTACACGTTATAGCCCTGAATTTTCCAATGCCTAGCTCTTTGCAACAGAGAGATATTGGCAAGGAAAAGCTGTATTGTACCTTTGCATTTTTCTCCCAAACGAAGGACACTAGAATGAAAATTTTAAAGCCTCCTGTTAGTGCTTCATCTACACGTTATAGCCCTGAATTTTCCAATGCCTATCTCTTTGCAAAAGAGAGATATCGGCAAGGAAAAGCTGTATTGTACCTTTGCATTTTTCTCCCAAACGAAGGACACTAGAATGAAAATTTTAAAGCCTCCTTTTAGTGCTTCATCTACACGTTATAGCCCTGAATTTTCCAATGCCTATCTCTTAGCAAAAGAGAGATATCGGCAAGGAAAAGCTGTATTGTACCTTTGCATTTTTCTCCCAAACGAAAGACACTAGAATGAAAATTTTAAAGTCTACTGTTAGTGCTTCATCTACACGTTATAGCCCTGAATTTTCAAATGCCTAGCTCTTTGCAAAAGAGAGATATCGGCAAGGAAAAGCTGTATTGTACCTTTGCATTTTTCTCCCAAACGAAAGACACTAGAATGAAAATTTTAAAGCCTCCTGTTAGTGCTTCATCTACACGTTATAGCCCTGAATTTTCCAATGCCTATCTCTTTGCAAAAGAGAGATATCGGCAAGGAAAAGCTGTATTGTACCTTTGCATTTTTCTCCCAAACGAAAGACACTAGAATGAAAATTTTAAAGCCTCCTGTTAGTGCTTCATATACACGTTATAGCCCTGAATTTTCCAATGCCTATCTCTTTGCAAAAGAGAGATATCGGCAAGGAAAAGCTGCATTGTACTTTTACATTTTTCTCCCAAACGAAAGACACTAGAATGAAAATTTTAAAGCCTCCTGTTAGTGCTTCATCTACACGTTATAGCCCTGAATTTTCCAATGCCTATCTCTTTGCAAAAGAGAGATATCGGCAAGTAAAAGCTGCATTGTACTTTTACATTTTTCTCCCAAACGAAAGACACTAGAATGAAAATTTTAAAGCCTCCTGTTAGTGCTTCATATACACGTTATAGCCCTGCATTTTCCAATGCCTATCTCTTTGCAAAAGAGAGATATCGGCAAGGAAAAGCAGCATTGTACTTTTGCATTTTTCTCCCAAACGAAAGACACTAGAATGAAAATTTTAAAGCCTCCTGTTAGTGCTTCATCTACACGTTATAGCCCTGAATTTTCCAATGCCTATCTCTTTGCAAAAGAGAGATATCGGCAAGGAAAAACTGTATTGTACCTTTGCATTTTTCTCCCAAACGAAAGACACTAGAATGAAAATTTTAAAGCCTCCTGTTAGTGCTTCATCTACACGTTATAGCCCTGAATTTTCCAATGCCTATCTCTTTGCAAAAGAGAGATATCGGCAAGGAAAAGCTGTATTGTACCTTTGCATTTTTCTCCCAAACGAAGGACACTAGAATGAAAATTTTAAAGCCTCCTATTAGTGCTTCATCTACACGTTATAGCCCTGAATTTTCCAATGCCTATCTCTTTGCAAAAGAGAGATATCGGCAAGGAAAAGCTGTATTGTACCTTTGCATTTTTCTCCCAAACGAAGGACACTAGAATGAAAATTTTAAAGCCTCCTTTTAGTGCTTCATCTACACGTTATAGCCCTGAATTTTCCAATGCCTATCTCTTAGCAAAAGAGAGATATCGGCAAGGAAAAGCTGTATTGTACCTTTGCATTTTTCTCCCAAACGAAAGACACTAGAATGAAAATTTTAAAGCCTCCTGTTAGTGCTTCATATACACGTTATAGCCCTGAATTTTCCAATGCCTATCTCTTTGCAAAAGAGAGATATCGGCAAGGAAAAGCTGCATTGTACTTTTACATTTTTCTCCCAAACGAAAGACACTAGAATGAAAATTTTAAAGCCTCCTGTTAGTGCTTCATCTACACGTTATAGCCCTGAATTTTCCAATGCCTATCTCTTTGCAAAAGAGAGATATCGGCAAGGAAAAGCTGCATTGTACTTTTACATTTTTCTCCCAAACGAAAGACACTAGAATGAAAATTTTAAAGCCTCCTTTTAGTGCTTCATCTACACGTAATAGCCCTGAATTTTCCAATGCCTATCTCTTTGCAAAAGAGAGATATCGGCAAGGAAATGCTGTATTGTACCTTTGCATTTTTCTCCCAAACGAAAGACACTAGAATGAAAATTTTAAAGCCTCCTGTTAGTGCTTCATCTACACGTTATAGCCCTGAATTTTCCAATGCCTAGCTCTTTGCAACAGAG
This sequence comes from Pseudophryne corroboree, assembly GCF_028390025.1. NCBI lineage: Eukaryota > Metazoa > Chordata > Amphibia > Anura > Myobatrachidae > Pseudophryne > Pseudophryne corroboree. The sequence goes on from NW_026970564.1 coordinate 25,948, forward strand.
AGATATTGGCAAGGAAAAGCTGTATTGTACCTTTGCATTTTTCTCCCAAACGAAGGACACTAGAATGAAAATTTTAAAGCCTCCTGTTAGTGCTTCATCTACACGTTATAGCCCTGAATTTTCCAATGCCTATCTCTTTGCAAAAGAGAGATATCGGCAAGGAAAAGCTGTATTGTACCTTTGCATTTTTCTCCCAAACGAAGGACACTAGAATGAAAATTTTAAAGCCTCCTTTTAGTGCTTCATCTACACGTTATAGCCCTGAATTTTCCAATGCCTATCTCTTAGCAAAAGAGAGATATCGGCAAGGAAAAGCTGTATTGTACCTTTGCATTTTTCTCCCAAACGAAAGACACTAGAATGAAAATTTTAAAGTCTACTGTTAGTGCTTCATCTACACGTTATAGCCCTGAATTTTCAAATGCCTAGCTCTTTGCAAAAGAGAGATATCGGCAAGGAAAAGCTGTATTGTACCTTTGCATTTTTCTCCCAAACGAAAGACACTAGAATGAAAATTTTAAAGCCTCCTGTTAGTGCTTCATCTACACGTTATAGCCCTGAATTTTCCAATGCCTATCTCTTTGCAAAAGAGAGATATCGGCAAGGAAAAGCTGTATTGTACCTTTGCATTTTTCTCCCAAACGAAGGACACTAGAATGAAAATTTTAAAGCCTCCTTTTAGTGCTTCATCTACACGTTATAGCCCTGAATTTTCCAATGCCTATCTCTTAGCAAAAGAGAGATATCGGCAAGGAAAAGCTGTATTGTACCTTTGCATTTTTCTCCCAAACGAAAGACACTAGAATGAAAATTTTAAAGTCTACTGTTAGTGCTTCATCTACACGTTATAGCCCTGAATTTTCAAATGCCTAGCTCTTTGCAAAAGAGAGATATCGGCAAGGAAAAGCTGTATTGTACCTTTGCATTTTTCTCCCAAACGAAAGACACTAGAATGAAAATTTTAAAGCCTCCTGTTAGTGCTTCATCTACACGTTATAGCCCTGAATTTTCCAATGCCTATCTCTTTGCAAAAGAGAGATATCGGCAAGGAAAAGCTGTATTGTACCTTTGCATTTTTCTCCCAAACGAAAGACACTAGAATGAAAATTTTAAAGCCTCCTGTTAGTGCTTCATATACACGTTATAGCCCTGAATTTTCCAATGCCTATCTCTTTGCAAAAGAGAGATATCGGCAAGGAAAAGCTGCATTGTACTTTTACATTTTTCTCCCAAACGAAAGACACTAGAATGAAAATTTTAAAGCCTCCTGTTAGTGCTTCATCTACACGTTATAGCCCTGAATTTTCCAATGCCTATCTCTTTGCAAAAGAGAGATATCGGCAAGGAAAAGCTGCATTGTACTTTTACATTTTTCTCCCAAACGAAAGACACTAGAATGAAAATTTTAAAGCCTCCTTTTAGTGCTTCATCTACACGTAATAGCCCTGAATTTTCCAATGCCTATCTCTTTGCAAAAGAGAGATATCGGCAAGGAAATGCTGTGTTGTACCTTTGCATTTTTCTCCCAAACGAAAGACACTAGAATGAAAATTTTAAAGCCTCCTGTTAGTGCTTCATCTACACGTTATAGCCCTGAATTTTCCAATGCCTAGCTCTTTGCAAAAGAGAGATATTGGCAAGGAAAAGCTGTATTGTACCTTTGCATTTTTCTCCCAAACGAAAGACACTAGAATGAAAATTTTAAAGCCTCCTGTTAGTGCTTCATCTACACGTTATAGCCCTGAATTTTCCAATGCCTATCTCTTTGCAAAAGAGAGATATCGGCAAGGAAAAGCTGTAATGTACCTTTGCATTTTTCTCCCAAACGAAGGACACTAGAATGAAAATTTTAAAGCCTCCTGTTAGTGCTTCATCTACACGTTATAGCCCTGAATTTTCAAATGCCTATCTCTTTGCAAAAGAGAGATATCGGCAAGGAAAAGCTGTATTGTACCTTTGCATTTTTCTCCCAAACGAAAGACACTAGAATGAAAAATTTAAAGCCTCCTGTTAGTGCTTCATCTAAACGTTATAGCCCTGAATTTTCCAATGCCTATCTCTTTGCAAAAGAGAGATATCGGCAAGGAAAAACTGTATTGTACCTTTGCATTTTTCTCCCAAACGAAAGACACTAGAATGAAAATTTTAAAGCCTCCTGTTAGTGCTTCATCTACACGTTATAGCCCTGAATTTTCCAATGCCTAGCTCTTTGCAAAAGAGAGATATTGGCAAGGAAAAGCTGTATTGTACCTTTGCATTTTTCTCCCAAACGAAAGACACTAGAATGAAAATTTTAAAGTCTACTGTTAGTGCTTCATCTACACGTTATAGCCCTGAATTTTCCAATGCCTAGCTCTTTGCAAAAGAGAGATATCGGCAAGGAAAAGCTGTATTGTACCTTTGCATTTTTCTCCCAAACGAAAGACACTAGAATGAAAATTTTAAAGCCTCCTGTTAGTGCTTCATCTACACGTTATAGCCCTGAATTTTCCAATGCCTATCTCTTTGCAAAAGAGAGATATCGGCAAGGAAAAGCTGTATTGTACCTTTGCATTTTTCTCCCAAACGAAGGACACTAGAATGAAAATTTTAAAGCCTCCTATTAGTGCTTCATCTACACGTTATAGCCCTGAATTTTCCAATGCCTATCTCTTTGCAAAAGAGAGATATCGGCAAGGAAAAGCTGTATTGTACCTTTGCATTTTTCTCCCAAACGAAGGACACTAGAATGAAAATTTTAAAGCCTCCTGTTAGTGCTTCATCTACACGTTATAGCCCTGAATTTTCCAATGCCTCTCTTAGCAAAAGAGAGATATCGGCAAGGAAAAGCTGTATTGTACCTTTGCATTTTTCTCCCAAACGAAAGACACTAGAATGAAAATTTTAAAGCCTCCTGTTAGTGCTTCATATACACGTTATAGCCCTGAATTTTCTCATGCCTATCTCTTTGCAAAAGAGAGATATCGGCAAGGAAAAGCTGTATTGTACCTTTGCATTTTTCTCCCAAACGAAAGACACTAGAATGAAAATTTTAAAGCCTCCTGTTAGTGCTTCATCTACACGTTATAGCCCTGAATTTTCCAATGCCTATCTCTTTGCAAAAGAGAGATATCGGCAAGGAAAAGCTGTATTGTACCTTTGCATTTTTCTCCCAAACGAAAGACACTAGAATGAAAATTTTAAAGCCTCCTGTTAGTGCTTCATCTACACGTTATAGCCCTGAATTTTCCAATGCCTAGCTCTTTGCAAAAGAGAGATATTGGCAAGGAAAAGCTGTATTGTACCTTTGCATTTTTCTCCCAAACGAAAGACACTAGAATGAAAATTTTAAAGCCTCCTGTTAGTGCTTCATCTACACGTTATAGCCCTGAATTTTCCAATGCCTATCTCTTTGCAAAAGAGAGATATCGGCAAGGAAAAGCTGCATTGTACTTTTACATTTTTCTCCCAAACGAAAGACACTAGAATGAAAATTTTAAAGCCTCCTTTTAGTGCTTCATCTACACGTAATAGCCCTGAATTTTCCAATGCCTATCTCTTTGCAAAAGAGAGATATCGGCAAGGAAATGCTGTGTTGTACCTTTGCATTTTTCTCCCAAACGAAAGACACTAGAATGAAAATTTTAAAGCCTCCTGTTAGTGCTTCATCTACACGTTATAGCCCTGAATTTTCCAATTCCTAGCTCTTTGCAAAAGAGAGATATTGGCAAGGAAAAGCTGTATTGTACCTTTGCATTTTTCTCCCAAACGAAAGACACTAGAATGAAAATTTTAAAGCCTCCTGTTAGTGCTTCATCTACACGTTATAGCCCTGAATTTTCCAATGCCTATCTCTTTGCAAAAGAGAGATATCGGCAAGGAAAAGCTGTAATGTACCTTTGCATTTTTCTCCCAAACGAAGGACACTAGAATGAAAATTTTAAAGCCTCCTGTTAGTGCTTCATCTACACGTTATAGCCCTGAATTTTCAAATGCCTATCTCTTTGCAAAAGAGAGATATCGGCAAGGAAAAGCTGTATTGTACCTTTGCATTTTTCTCCCAAACGAAAGACACTAGAATGAAAATTTTAAAGCCTCCTGTTAGTGCTTCATCTAAACGTTATAGCCCTGAATTTTCCAATGCCTATCTCTTTGCAAAAGAGAGATATCGGCAAGGAAAAACTGTATTGTACCTTTGCATTTTTCTCCCAAACGAAAGACACTAGAATGAAAATTTTAAAGCCTCCTGTTAGTGCTTCATCTACACGTTATAGCCCTGAATTTTCCAATGCCTAGCTCTTTGCAAAAGAGAGATATTGGCAAGGAAAAGCTGTATTGTACCTTTGCATTTTTCTCCCAAACGAAAGACACTAGAATGAAAATTTTAAAGTCTACTGTTAGTGCTTCATCTACACGTTATAGCCCTGAATTTTCCAATGCCTAGCTCTTTGCAAAAGAGAGATATCGGCAAGGAAAAGCTGTATTGTACCTTTGCATTTTTCTCCCAAACGAAAGACACTAGAATGAAAATTTTAAAGCCTCCTGTTAGTGCTTCATCTACACGTTATAGCCCTGAATTTTCCAATGCCTATCTCTTTGCAAAAGAGAGATATCGGCAAGGAAAAGCTGTATTGTACCTTTGCATTTTTCTCCCAAACGAAGGACACTAGAATGAAAATTTTAAAGCCTCCTGTTAGTGCTTCATCTACACGTTATAGCCCTGAATTTTCCAATGCCTCTCTTAGCAAAAGAGAGATATCGGCAAGGAAAAGCTGTATTGTACCTTTGCATTTTTCTCCCAAACGAAAGACACTAGAATGAAAATTTTAAAGCCTCCTGTTAGTGCTTCATATACACGTTATAGCCCTGAATTTTCTCATGCCTATCTCTTTGCAAAAGAGAGATATCGGCAAGGAAAAGCTGTATTGTACCTTTGCATTTTTCTCCCAAACGAAAGACACTAGAATGAAAATTTTAAAGCCTCCTGTTAGTGCTTCATCTACACGTTATAGCCCTGAATTTTCCAATGCCTATCTCTTTGCAAAAGAGAGATATCGGCAAGGAAAAGCTGTATTGTACCTTTGCATTTTTCTCCCAAACGAAAGACACTAGAATGAAAATTTTAAAGCCTCCTGTTAGTGCTTCATCTACACGTTATAGCCCTGAATTTTCCAATGCCTAGCTCTTTGCAAAAGAGAGATATTGGCAAGGAAAAGCTGTATTGTACCTTTGCATTTTTCTCCCAAACGAAAGACACTAGAATGAAAATTTTAAAGCCTCCTGTTAGTGCTTCATCTACACGTTATAGCCCTGAATTTTCCAATGCCTATCTTTTTGCAAAAGAGAGATATCGGCAAGGAAAAGCTGTATTGTACCTTTGCATTTTTCTCCCAAACGAAGGACACTAGAATGAAAATTTTAAAGCCTCCTATTAGTGCTTCATCTACACGTTATAGCCCTGAATTTTCCAATGCCTATCTCTTTGCAAAAGAGAGATATCGGCAAGGAAAAACTGTATTGTACCTTTGCATTTTTCTCCCAAACGAAAGACACTAGAATGAAAATTTTAAAGCCTCCTGTTAGTGCTTCATCTACACGTTATAGCCCTGAATTTTCCAATGCCTATCTCTTTGCAAAAGAGAGATATCGGCAAGGAAAAGCTGCATTGTACTTTTACATTTTTCTCCCAAACGAAAGACACTAGAATGGAAATTTTAAAGCCTCCTTTTAGTGCTTCATCTACACGTAATAGCCCTGAATTTTCCAATGCCTATCTCTTTGCAAAAGAGAGATATCGGCAAGGAAATGCTGTATTGTACCTTTGCATTTTTCTCCCAAACGAAAGACACTAGAATGAAAATTTTAAAGCCTCCTGTTAGTGCTTCATCTACACGTTATAGCCCTGAATTTTCCAATGCCTATCTCTTTGCAAAAGAGAGATATCGGCAAGGAAAAGCTGTATTGTACCTTTGCATTTTTCTCCCAAACGAAAGACACTAGAATGAAAAATTTAAAGCCTCCTGTTAGTGCTTCATCTACACGTTATAGCCCTGAATTTTCCAATGCCTATCTTTTTGCAAAAAAGAGATATCGGCAAGGAAAAGCTGTATTGTACCTTTGCATTTTTCTCCCAAACGAAGGACACTAGAATGAAAATTTTAAAGCCTCCTATTAGTGCTTCATCTACACGTTATAGCCCTGAATTTTCCAATGCCTATCTCTTTGCAAAAGAGAGATATCGGCAAGGAAAAACTGTATTGTACCTTTGCATTTTTCTCCCAAACGAAAGACACTAGAATGAAAATTTTAAAGCCTCCTGTTAGTGCTTCATCTACACGTTATAGCCCTGAATTTTCCAATGCCTATCTCTTTGCAAAAGAGAGATATCGGCAAGGAAAAGCTGCATTGTACTTTTACATTTTTCTCCCAAACGAAAGACACTAGAATGAAAATTTTAAAGCCTCCTTTTAGTGCTTCATCTACACGTAATAGCCCTGAATTTTCCAATGCCTATCTCTTTGCAAAAGAGAGATATCGGCAAGGAAATGCTGTATTGTACCTTTGCATTTTTCTCCCAAACGAAAGACACTAGAATGAAAATTTTAAAGCCTCCTGTTAGTGCTTCATCTACACGTTATAGCCCTGAATTTTCCAATGCCTAGCTCTTTGCAAAAGAGAGATATTGGCAAGGAAAAGCTGTATTGTACCTTTGCATTTTTCTCCCAAACGAAAGACACTAGAATGAAAATTTTAAAGCCTCCTGTTAGTGCTTCATCTACACGTTATAGCCCTGAATTTTCAAATGCCTATCTCTTTGCAAAAGAGAGATATCGGCAAGGAAAAGCTGTATTGTACCTTTGCATTTTTCTCCCAAACGAAAGACACTAGAATGAAAATTTTAAAGCCTCCTGTTAGTGCTTCATCTATACGTTATAGCCCTGAATTTTCCAATGCCTATCTCTTTGCAAAAGAGAGATATCGGCAAGGAAAAACTGTATTGTACCTTTGCATTTTTCTCCCAAACGAAAGACACTAGAATGAAAATTTTAAAGCCTCCTGTTAGTGCTTCATCTACACGTTATAGCCCTGAATTTTCCAATGCCTAGCTCTTTGCAAAAGAGAGATATTGGCAAGGAAAAGCTGTATTGTACCTTTGCATTTTTCTCCCAAACGAAAGACACTAGAATGAAAATTTTAAAGTCTACTGTTAGTGCTTCATCTACACGTTATAGCCCTGAATTTTCCAATGCCTAGCTCTTTGCAAAAGAGAGATATCGGCAAGGAAAAGCTGTATTGTACCTTTGCATTTTTCTCCCAAACGAAAGACACTAGAATGAAAATTTTAAAGCCTCCTGTTAGTGCTTCATCTACACGTTATAGCCCTGGATTTTCCAATGCCTATCTCTTTGCAAAAGAGAGATATCGGCAAGGAAAAGCTGTATTGTACCTTTGCATTTTTCTCCCAAACGAAGGACACTAGAATGAAAATTTTAAAGCCTCCTATTAGTGCTTCATCTACACGTTATAGCCCTGAATTTTCCAATGCCTATCTCTTTGCAAAAGAGAGATATCGGCAAGGAAAAGCTGTATTGTACCTTTGCATTTTTCTCCCAAACGAAGGACACTAGAATGAAAATTTTAAAGCCTCCTGTTAGTGCTTCATCTACACGTTATAGCCCTGAATTTTCCAATGCCTATCTCTTAGCAAAAGAGAGATATCGGCAAGGAAAAGCTGTATTGTACCTTTGCATTTTTCTCCCAAACGAAAGACACTAGAATGAAAATTTTAAAGCCTCCTGTTAGTGCTTCATATACACGTTATAGCCCTGAATTTTCTCATGCCTATCTCTTTGCAAAAGAGAGATATCGGCAAGGAAAAGCTGCATTGTACTTTTACATTTTTCTCCCAAACGAAAGACACTAGAATGAAAATTTTAAAGCCTCCTGTTAGTGCTTCATCTACACGTTATAGCCCTGAATTTTCCAATGCCTATCTCTTTGCAAAAGAGAGATATCGGCAAGGAAAAGCTGCATTGTACTTTTACATTTTTCTCCCAAACGAAAGACACTAGAATGAAAATTTTAAAGCCTCCTTTTAGTGCTTCATCTACACGTAATAGCCCTGAATTTTCCAATGCCTATCTCTTTGCAAAAGAGAGATATCGGCAAGGAAAAACTGTATTGTACCTTTGCATTTTTCTCCCAAACGAAAGACACTAGAATGAAAATTTTAAAGCCTCCTGTTAGTGCTTCATCTACACGTTATAGCCCTGAATTTTCCAATGCCTAGCTCTTTGCAAAAGAGAGATATTGGCAAGGAAAAGCTGTATTGTACCTTTGCATTTTTCTCCCAAACGAAAGACACTAGAATGAAAATTTTAAAGTCTACTGTTAGTGCTTCATCTACACGTTATAGCCCTGAATTTTCCAATGCCTAGCTCTTTGCAAAAGAGAGATATCGGCAAGGAAAAGCTGTATTGTACCTTTGCATTTTTCTCCCAAACGAAAGACACTAGAATGAAAATTTTAAAGCCTCCTGTTAGTGCTTCATCTACACGTTATAGCCCTGAATTTTCCAATGCCTATCTCTTTGCAAAAGAGAGATATCGGCAAGGAAAAGCTGTATTGTACCTTTGCATTTTTCTCCCAAACGAAGGACACTAGAATGAAAATTTTAAAGCCTCCTATTAGTGCTTCATCTACACGTTATAGCCCTGAATTTTCCAATGCCTATCTCTTTGCAAAAGAGAGATATCGGCAAGGAAAAGCTGTATTGTACCTTTGCATTTTTCTCCCAAACGAAGGACACTAGAATGAAAATTTTAAAGCCTCCTGTTAGTGCTTCATCTACACGTTATAGCCCTGAATTTTCCAATGCCTCTCTTAGCAAAAGAGAGATATCGGCAAGGAAAAGCTGTATTGTACCTTTGCATTTTTCTCCCAAACGAAAGACACTAGAATGAAAATTTTAAAGCCTCCTGTTAGTGCTTCATATACACGTTATAGCCCTGAATTTTCTCATGCCTATCTCTTTGCAAAAGAGAGATATCGGCAAGGAAAAGCTGTATTGTACCTTTGCATTTTTCTCCCAAACGAAAGACACTAGAATGAAAATTTTAAAGCCTCCTGTTAGTGCTTCATCTACACGTTATAGCCCTGAATTTTCCAATGCCTATCTCTTTGCAAAAGAGAGATATCGGCAAGGAAAAGCTGTATTGTACCTTTGCATTTTTCTCCCAAACGAAAGACACTAGAATGAAAATTTTAAAGCCTCCTGTTAGTGCTTCATCTACACGTTATAGCCCTGAATTTTCCAATGCCTAGCTCTTTGCAAAAGAGAGATATTGGCAAGGAAAAGCTGTATTGTACCTTTGCATTTTTCTCCCAAACGAAAGACACTAGAATGAAAATTTTAAAGCCTCCTGTTAGTGCTTCATCTACACGTTATAGCCCTGAATTTTCCAATGCCTATCTTTTTGCAAAAGAGAGATATCGGCAAGGAAAAGCTGTATTGTACCTTTGCATTTTTCTCCCAAACGAAAGACACTAGAATGAAAATTTTAAAGCCTCCTGTTAGTGCTTCATCTACACGTTATAGCCCTGAATTTTCTCATGCCTATCTCTTTGCAAAAGAGAGATATCGGCAAGGAAAAGCTGTATTGTACCTTTGCATTTTTCTCCCAAACGAAAGACACTAGAATGAAAATTTTAAAGCCTCCTGTTAGTGCTTCATCTACACGTTATAGCCCTGAATTTTCCAATGCCTATCTCTTTGCAAAAGAGAGATATCGGCAAGGAAAAGCTGTATTGTACCTTTGCATTTTTCTCCCAAACGAAAGACACTAGAATGAAAATTTTAAAGCCTCCTGTTAGTGCTTCATCTACACGTTATAGCCCTGAATTTTCCAATGCCTAGCTCTTTGCAAAAGAGAGATATTGGCAAGGAAAAGCTGTATTGTACCTTTGCATTTTTCTCCCAAACGAAAGACACTAGAATGAAAATTTTAAAGCCTCCTGTTAGTGCTTCATCTACACGTTATAGCCCTGAATTTTCCAATGCCTATCTTTTTGCAAAAGAGAGATATCGGCAAGGAAAAGCTGTATTGTACCTTTGCATTTTTCTCCCAAACGAAGGACACTAGAATGAAAATTTTAAAGCCTCCTATTAGTGCTTCATCTACACGTTATAGCCCTGAATTTTCCAATGCCTATCTCTTTGCAAAAGAGAGATATCGGCAAGGAAAAACTGTATTGTACCTTTGCATTTTTCTCCCAAACGAAAGACACTAGAATGAAAATTTTAAAGCCTCCTGTTAGTGCTTCATCTACACGTTATAGCCCTGAATTTTCCAATGCCTATCTCTTTGCAAAAGAGAGATATCGGCAAGGAAAAGCTGCATTGTACTTTTACATTTTTCTCCCAAACGAAAGACACTAGAATGAAAATTTTAAAGCCTCCTTTTAGTGCTTCATCTACACGTAATAGCCCTGAATTTTCCAATGCCTATCTCTTTGCAAAAGAGAGATATCGGCAAGGAAATGCTGTATTGTACCTTTGCATTTTTCTCCCAAACGAAAGACACTAGAATGAAAATTTTAAAGCCTCCTGTTAGTGCTTCATCTACACGTTATAGCCCTGAATTTTCCAATGCCTATCTCTTTGCAAAAGAGAGATATCGGCAAGGAAAAGCTGTATTGTACCTTTGCATTTTTCTCCCAAACGAAAGACACTAGAATGAAAATTTTAAAGCCTCCTGTTAGTGCTTCATCTACACGTTATAGCCCTGAATTTTCCAATGCCTATCTTTTTGCAAAAAAGAGATATCGGCAAGGAAAAGCTGTATTGTACCTTTGCATTTTTCTCCCAAACGAAGGACACTAGAATGAAAATTTTAAAGCCTCCTATTAGTGCTTCATCTACACGTTATAGCCCTGAATTTTCCAATGCCTATCTCTTTGCAAAAGAGAGATATCGGCAAGGAAAAACTGTATTGTACCTTTGCATTTTTCTCCCAAACGAAAGACACTAGAATGAAAATTTTAAAGCCTCCTGTTAGTGCTTCATCTACACGTTATAGCCCTGAATTTTCCAATGCCTATCTCTTTGCAAAAGAGAGATATCGGCAAGGAAAAGCTGCATTGTACTTTTACATTTTTCTCCCAAACGAAAGACACTAGAATGAAAATTTTAAAGCCTCCTTTTAGTGCTTCATCTACACGTAATAGCCCTGAATTTTCCAATGCCTATCTCTTTGCAAAAGAGAGATATCGGCAAGGAAATGCTGTATTGTACCTTTGCATTTTTCTCCCAAACGAAAGACACTAGAATGAAAATTTTAAAGCCTCCTGTTAGTGCTTCATCTACACGTTATAGCCCTGAATTTTCCAATGCCTAGCTCTTTGCAAAAGAGAGATATTGGCAAGGAAAAGCTGTATTGTACCTTTGCATTTTTCTCCCAAACGAAAGACACTAGAATGAAAATTTTAAAGCCTCCTGTTAGTGCTTCATCTACACGTTATAGCCCTGAATTTTCAAATGCCTATCTCTTTGCAAAAGAGAGATATCGGCAAGGAAAAGCTGTATTGTACCTTTGCATTTTTCTCCCAAACGAAAGACACTAGAATGAAAATTTTAAAGCCTCCTGTTAGTGCTTCATCTATACGTTATAGCCCTGAATTTTCCAATGCCTATCTCTTTGCAAAAGAGAGATATCGGCAAGGAAAAACTGTATTGTACCTTTGCATTTTTCTCCCAAACGAAAGACACTAGAATGAAAATTTTAAAGCCTCCTGTTAGTGCTTCATCTACACGTTATAGCCCTGAATTTTCCAATGCCTAGCTCTTTGCAAAAGAGAGATATTGGCAAGGAAAAGCTGTATTGTACCTTTGCATTTTTCTCCCAAACGAAAGACACTAGAATGAAAATTTTAAAGTCTACTGTTAGTGCTTCATCTACACGTTATAGCCCTGAATTTTCCAATGCCTAGCTCTTTGCAAAAGAGAGATATCGGCAAGGAAAAGCTGTATTGTACCTTTGCATTTTTCTCCCAAACGAAAGACACTAGAATGAAAATTTTAAAGCCTCCTGTTAGTGCTTCATCTACACGTTATAGCCCTGAATTTTCCAATGCCTATCTCTTTGCAAAAGAGAGATATCGGCAAGGAAAAGCTGTATTGTACCTTTGCATTTTTCTCCCAAACGAAGGACACTAGAATGAAAATTTTAAAGCCTCCTATTAGTGCTTCATCTACACGTTATAGCCCTGAATTTTCCAATGCCTATCTCTTTGCAAAAGAGAGATATCGGCAAGGAAAAGCTGTATTGTACCTTTGCATTTTTCTCCCAAACGAAGGACACTAGAATGAAAATTTTAAAGCCTCCTGTTAGTGCTTCATCTACACGTTATAGCCCTGAATTTTCCAATGCCTATCTCTTAGCAAAAGAGAGATATCGGCAAGGAAAAGCTGTATTGTACCTTTGCATTTTTCTCCCAAACGAAAGACACTAGAATGAAAATTTTAAAGCCTCCTGTTAGTGCTTCATATACACGTTATAGCCCTGAATTTTCTCATGCCTATCTCTTTGCAAAAGAGAGATATCGGCAAGGAAAAGCTGCATTGTACTTTTACATTTTTCTCCCAAACGAAAGACACTAGAATGAAAATTTTAAAGCCTCCTGTTAGTGCTTCATCTACACGTTATAGCCCTGAATTTTCCAATGCCTATCTCTTTGCAAAAGAGAGATATCGGCAAGGAAAAGCTGCATTGTACTTTTACATTTTTCTCCCAAACGAAAGACACTAGAATGAAAATGTTAAAGCCTCCTTTTAGTGCTTCATCTACACGTAATAGCCCTGAATTTTCCAATGCCTATCTCTTTGCAAAAGAGAGATATCGGCAAGGAAATGCTGTATTGTACCTTTGCATTTTTCTCCCAAACGAAAGACACTAGAATGAAAATTTTAAAGCCTCCTGTTAGTGCTTCATCTACACGTTATAGCCCTGAATTTTCCAATGCCTAGCTCTTTGCAAAAGAGAGATATTGGCAAGGAAAAGCTGTATTGTACCTTTGCATTTTTCTCCCAAACGAAAGACACTAGAATGAAAATTTTAAAGCCTCCTGTTAGTGCTTCATCTACACGTTATAGCCCTGAATTTTCCAATGCCTATCTCTTTGCAAAAGAGAGATATCGGCAAGGATAAGCTGTAATGTACCTTTGCATTTTTCTCCCAAACGAAGGACACTAGAATGAAAATTTTAAAGCCTCCTGTTAGTGCTTCATCTACACGTTATAGCCCTGAATTTTCAAATGCCTATCTCTTTGCAAAAGAGAGATATCGGCAAGGAAAAGCTGTATTGTACCTTTGCATTTTTCTCCCAAACGAAAGACACTAGAATGAAAATTTTAAAGCATCCTGTTAGTGCTTCATCTAAACGTTATAGCCCTGAATTTTCCAATGCCTATCTCTTTGCAAAAGAGAGATATCGGCAAGGAAAAACTGTATTGTACCTTTGCATTTTTCTCCCAAACGAAAGACACTAGAATGAAAATTTTAAAGCCTCCTGTTAGTGCTTCATCTACACGTTATAGCCCTGAATTTTCCAATGCCTATCTCTTAGCAAAAGAGAGATATCGGCAAGGAAAAGCTGTATTGTACCTTTGCATTTTTCTCCCAAACGAAAGACACTAGAATGAAAATTTTAAAGCCTCCTGTTAGTGCTTCATATACACGTTATAGCCCTGCATTTTCCAATGCCTATCTCTTTGCAAAAGAGAGATATCGGCAAGGAAAAGCAGCATTGTACTTTTGCATTTTTCTCCCAAACGAAAGACACTAGAATGAAAATTTTAAAGCCTCCTGTTAGTGCTTCATCTACACGTTATAGCCCTGAATTTTCCAATGCCTATCTCTTTGCAAAAGAGAGATATCGGCAAGGAAAAACTGTATTGTACCTTTGCATTTTTCTCCCAAACGAAAGACACTAGAATGAAAATTTTAAAGCCTCCTGTTAGTGCTTCATCTACACGTTATAGCCCTGAATTTTCCAATGCCTATCTCTTTGCAAAAGAGAGATATCGGCAAGGAAAAGCTGTATTGTACCTTTGCATTTTTCTCCCAAACGAAGGACACTAGAATGAAAATTTTAAAGCCTCCTATTAGTGCTTCATCTACACGTTATAGCCCTGAATTTTCCAATGCCTATCTCTTTGCAAAAGAGAGATATCGGCAAGGAAAAGCTGTATTGTACCTTTGCATTTTTCTCCCAAACGAAGGACACTAGAATGAAAATTTTAAAGCCTCCTTTTAGTGCTTCATCTACACGTTATAGCCCTGAATTTTCCAATGCCTATCTCTTAGCAAAAGAGAGATATCGGCAAGGAAAAGCTGTATTGTACCTTTGCATTTTTCTCCCAAACGAAAGACACTAGAATGAAAATTTTAAAGCCTCCTGTTAGTGCTTCATATACACGTTATAGCCCTGAATTTTCCAATGCCTATCTCTTTGCAAAAGAGAGATATCGGCAAGGAAAAGCTGCATTGTACTTTTACATTTTTCTCCCAAACGAAAGACACTAGAATGAAAATTTTAAAGCCTCCTGTTAGTGCTTCATCTACACGTTATAGCCCTGAATTTTCCAATGCCTATCTCTTTGCAAAAGAGAGATATCGGCAAGGAAAAGCTGCATTGTACTTTTACATTTTTCTCCCAAACGAAAGACACTAGAATGAAAATTTTAAAGCCTCCTTTTAGTGCTTCATCTACACGTAATAGCCCTGAATTTTCCAATGCCTATCTCTTTGCAAAAGAGAGATATCGGCAAGGAAATGCTGTATTGTACCTTTGCATTTTTCTCCCAAACGAAAGACACTAGAATGAAAATTTTAAAGCCTCCTGTTAGTGCTTCATCTACACGTTATAGCCCTGAATTTTCCAATGCCTAGCTCTTTGCAACAGAGAGATATTGGCAAGGAAAAGCTGTATTGTACCTTTGCATTTTTCTCCCAAACGAAGGACACTAGAATGAAAATTTTAAAGCCTCCTGTTAGTGCTTCATCTACACGTTATAGCCCTGAATTTTCCAATGCCTATCTCTTTGCAAAAGAGAGATATCGGCAAGGAAAAGCTGTATTGTACCTTTGCATTTTTCTCCCAAACGAAGGACACTAGAATGAAAATTTTAAAGCCTCCTTTTAGTGCTTCATCTACACGTTATAGCCCTGAATTTTCCAATGCCTATCTCTTAGCAAAAGAGAGATATCGGCAAGGAAAAGCTGTATTGTACCTTTGCATTTTTCTCCCAAACGAAAGACACTAGAATGAAAATTTTAAAGTCTACTGTTAGTGCTTCATCTACACGTTATAGCCCTGAATTTTCAAATGCCTAGCTCTTTGCAAAAGAGAGATATCGGCAAGGAAAAGCTGTATTGTACCTTTGCATTTTTCTCCCAAACGAAAGACACTAGAATGAAAATTTTAAAGCCTCCTGTTAGTGCTTCATCTACACGTTATAGCCCTGAATTTTCCAATGCCTAGCTCTTTGCAAAAGAGAGATATTGGCAAGGAAAAGCTGTATTGTACCTTTGCATTTTTCTCCCAAACGAAAGACACTAGAATGAAAATTTTAAAGTCTACTGTTAGTGCTTCATCTACACGTTATAGCCCTGAATTTTCCAATGCCTAGCTCTTTGCAAAAGAGAGATATCGGCAAGGAAAAGCTGTATTGTACCTTTGCATTTTTCTCCCAAACGAAAGACACTAGAATGAAAATTTTAAAGCCTCCTGTTAGTGCTTCATCTACACGTTATAGCCCTGAATTTTCCAATGCCTATCTCTTTGCAAAAGAGAGATATCGGCAAGGAAAAGCTGTATTGTACCTTTGCATTTTTCTCCCAAACGAAGGACACTAGAATGAAAATTTTAAAGCCTCCTATTAGTGCTTCATCTACACGTTATAGCCCTGAATTTTCCAATGCCTATCTCTTTGCAAAAGAGAGATATCGGCAAGGAAAAGCTGTATTGTACCTTTGCATTTTTCTCCCAAACGAAGGACACTAGAATGAAAATTTTAAAGCCTCCTGTTAGTGCTTCATCTACACGTTATAGCCCTGAATTTTCCAATGCCTATCTCTTAGCAAAAGAGAGATATCGGCAAGGAAAAGCTGTATTGTACCTTTGCATTTTTCTCCCAAACGAAAGACACTAGAATGAAAATTTTAAAGCCTCCTGTTAGTGCTTCATATACACGTTATAGCCCTGAATTTTCTCATGCCTATCTCTTTGCAAAAGAGAGATATCGGCAAGGAAAAGCTGCATTGTACTTTTACATTTTTCTCCCAAACGAAAGACACTAGAATGAAAATTTTAAAGCCTCCTGTTAGTGCTTCATCTACACGTTATAGCCCTGAATTTTCCAATGCCTATCTCTTTGCAAAAGAGAGATATCGGCAAGGAAAAGCTGCATTGTACTTTTACATTTTTCTCCCAAACGAAAGACACTAGAATGAAAATTTTAAAGCCTCCTTTTAGTGCTTCATCTACACGTAATAGCCCTGAATTTTCCAATGCCTATCTCTTTGCAAAAGAGAGATATCGGCAAGGAAAAACTGTATTGTACCTTTGCATTTTTCTCCCAAACGAAAGACACTAGAATGAAAATTTTAGAGCCTCCTGTTAGTGCTTCATCTACACGTTATAGCCCTGAATTTTCCAATGCCTATCTCTTTGCAAAAGAGAGATATCGGCAAGGAAAAGCTGTATTGTACCTTTGCATTTTTCTCCCAAACGAAAGACACTAGAATGAAAATTTTAAAGCCTCCTGTTAGTGCTTCATCTACACGTTATAGCCCTGAATTTTCCAATGCCTAGCTCTTTGCAAAAGAGAGATATTGGCAAGGAAAAGCTGTATTGTACCTTTGCATTTTTCTCCCAAACGAAAGACACTAGAATGAAAATTTTAAAGCCTCCTGTTAGTGCTTCATCTACACGTTATAGCCCTGAATTTTCCAATGCCTATCTTTTTGCAAAAGAGAGATATCGGCAAGGAAAAGCTGTATTGTACCTTTGCATTTTTCTCCCAAACGAAGGACACTAGAATGAAAATTTTAAAGCCTCCTATTAGTGCTTCATCTACACGTTATAGCCCTGAATTTTCCAATGCCTATCTCCTTGCAAAAGAGAGATATCGGCAAGGAAAAACTGTATTGTACCTTTGCATTTTTCTCCCAAACGAAAGACACTAGAATGAAAATTTTAAAGCCTCCTGTTAGTGCTTCATCTACACGTTATAGCCCTGAATTTTCCAATGCCTATCTCTTTGCAAAAGAGAGATATCGGCAAGGAAAAGCTGCATTGTACTTTTACATTTTTCTCCCAAACGAAAGACACTAGAATGAAAATTTTAAAGCCTCCTTTTAGTGCTTCATCTACACGTAATAGCCCTGAATTTTCCAATGCCTATCTCTTTGCAAAAGAGAGATATCGGCAAGGAAATGCTGTATTGTACCTTTGCATTTTTCTCCCAAACGAAAGACACTAGAATGAAAATTTTAAAGCCTCCTGTTAGTGCTTCATCTACACGTTATAGCCCTGAATTTTCCAATGCCTATCTCTTTGCAAAAGAGAGATATCGGCAAGGAAAAGCTGTATTGTACCTTTGCATTTTTCTCCCAAACGAAAGACACTAGAATGAAAATTTTAAAGCCTCCTGTTAGTGCTTCATCTACACGTTATAGCCCTGAATTTTCCAATGCCTATCTTTTTGCAAAAAAGAGATATCGGCAAGGAAAAGCTGTATTGTACCTTTGCATTTTTCTCCCAAACGAAGGACACTAGAATGAAAATTTTAAAGCCTCCTATTAGTGCTTCATCTACACGTTATAGCCCTGAATTTTCCAATGCCTATCTCTTTGCAAAAGAGAGATATCGGCAAGGAAAAACTGTATTGTACCTTTGCATTTTTCTCCCAAACGAAAGACACTAGAATGAAAATTTTAAAGCCTCCTGTTAGTGCTTCATCTACACGTTATAGCCCTGAATTTTCCAATGCCTATCTCTTTGCAAAAGAGAGATATCGGCAAGGAAAAGCTGCATTGTACTTTTACATTTTTCTCCCAAACGAAAGACACTAGAATGAAAATTTTAAAGCCTCCTTTTAGTGCTTCATCTACACGTAATAGCCCTGAATTTTCCAATGCCTATCTCTTTGCAAAAGAGAGATATCGGCAAGGAAATGCTGTATTGTACCTTTGCATTTTTCTCCCAAACGAAAGACACTAGAATGAAAATTTTAAAGCCTCCTGTTAGTGCTTCATCTACACGTTATAGCCCTGAATTTTCCAATGCCTAGCTCTTTGCAAAAGAGAGATATTGGCAAGGAAAAGCTGTATTGTACCTTTGCATTTTTCTCCCAAACGAAAGACACTAGAATGAAAATTTTAAAGCCTCCTGTTAGTGCTTCATCTACACGTTATAGCCCTGAATTTTCAAATGCCTATCTCTTTGCAAAAGAGAGATATCGGCAAGGAAAAGCTGTATTGTACCTTTGCATTTTTCTCCCAAACGAAAGACACTAGAATGAAAATTTTAAAGCCTCCTGTTAGTGCTTCATCTATACGTTATAGCCCTGAATTTTCCAATGCCTATCTCTTTGCAAAAGAGAGATATCGGCAAGGAAAAACTGTATTGTACCTTTGCATTTTTCTCCCAAACGAAAGACACTAGAATGAAAATTTTAAAGCCTCCTGTTAGTGCTTCATCTACACGTTATAGCCCTGAATTTTCCAATGCCTAGCTCTTTGCAAAAGAGAGATATTGGCAAGGAAAAGCTGTATTGTACCTTTGCATTTTTCTCCCAAACGAAAGACACTAGAATGAAAATTTTAAAGTCTACTGTTAGTGCTTCATCTACACGTTATAGCCCTGAATTTTCCAATGCCTAGCTCTTTGCAAAAGAGAGATATCGGCAAGGAAAAGCTGTATTGTACCTTTGCATTTTTCTCCCAAACGAAAGACACTAGAATGAAAATTTTAAAGCCTCCTGTTAGTGCTTCATCTACACGTTATAGCCCTGAATTTTCCAATGCCTATCTCTTTGCAAAAGAGAGATATCGGCAAGGAAAAGCTGTATTGTACCTTTGCATTTTTCTCCCAAACGAAGGACACTAGAATGAAAATTTTAAAGCCTCCTATTAGTGCTTCATCTACACGTTATAGCCCTGAATTTTCCAATGCCTATCTCTTTGCAAAAGAGAGATATCGGCAAGGAAAAGCTGTATTGTACCTTTGCATTTTTCTCCCAAACGAAGGACACTAGAATGAAAATTTTAAAGCCTCCTGTTAGTGCTTCATCTACACGTTATAGCCCTGAATTTTCCAATGCCTATCTCTTAGCAAAAGAGAGATATCGGCAAGGAAAAGCTGTATTGTACCTTTGCATTTTTCTCCCAAACGAAAGACACTAGAATGAAAATTTTAAAGCCTCCTGTTAGTGCTTCATATACACGTTATAGCCCTGAATTTTCTCATGCCTATCTCTTTGCAAAAGAGAGATATCGGCAAGGAAAAGCTGCATTGTACTTTTACATTTTTCTCCCAAACGAAAGACACTAGAATGAAAATTTTAAAGCCTCCTGTTAGTGCTTCATCTACACGTTATAGCCCTGAATTTTCCAATGCCTATCTCTTTGCAAAAGAGAGATATCGGCAAGGAAAAGCTGCATTGTACTTTTACATTTTTCTCCCAAACGAAAGACACTAGAATGAAAATTTTAAAGCCTCCTTTTAGTGCTTCATCTACACGTAATAGCCCTGAATTTTCCAATGCCTATCTCTTTGCAAAAGAGAGATATCGGCAAGGAAATGCTGTATTGTACCTTTGCATTTTTCTCCCAAACGAAAGACACTAGAATGAAAATTTTAAAGCCTCCTGTTAGTGCTTCATCTACACGTTATAGCCCTGAATTTTCCAATGCCTAGCTCTTTGCAAAAGAGAGATATTGGCAAGGAAAAGCTGTATTGTACCTTTGCATTTTTCTCCCAAACGAAAGACACTAGAATGAAAATTTTAAAGCCTCCTGTTAGTGCTTCATCTACACGTTATAGCCCTGAATTTTCCAATGCCTATCTCTTTGCAAAAGAGAGATATCGGCAAGGAAAAGCTGTAATGTACCTTTGCATTTTTCTCCCAAACGAAGGACACTAGAATGAAAATTTTAAAGCCTCCTGTTAGTGCTTCATCTACACGTTATAGCCCTGAATTTTCAAATGCCTATCTCTTTGCAAAAGAGAGATATCGGCAAGGAAAAGCTGTATTGTACCTTTGCATTTTTCTCCCAAACGAAAGACACTAGAATGAAAATTTTAAAGCATCCTGTTAGTGCTTCATCTAAACGTTATAGCCCTGAATTTTCCAATGCCTATCTCTTTGCAAAAGAGAGATATCGGCAAGGAAAAACTGTATTGTACCTTTGCATTTTTCTCCCAAACGAAAGACACTAGAATGAAAATTTTAAAGCCTCCTGTTAGTGCTTCATCTACACGTTATAGCCCTGAATTTTCCAATGCCTATCTCTTAGCAAAAGAGAGATATCGGCAAGGAAAAGCTGTATTGTACCTTTGCATTTTTCTCCCAAACGAAAGACACTAGAATGAAAATTTTAAAGCCTCCTGTTAGTGCTTCATATACACGTTATAGCCCTGCATTTTCCAATGCCTATCTCTTTGCAAAAGAGAGATATCGGCAAGGAAAAGCAGCATTGTACTTTTGCATTTTTCTCCCAAACGAAAGACACTAGAATGAAAATTTTAAAGCCTCCTGTTAGTGCTTCATCTACACGTTAGAGCCCTGAATTTTCCAATGCCTATCTCTTTGCAAAAGAGAGATATCGGCAAGGAAAAACTGTATTGTACCTTTGCATTTTTCTCCCAAACGAAAGACACTAGAATGAAAATTTTAAAGCCTCCTGTTAGTGCTTCATCTACACGTTATAGCCCTGAATTTTCCAATGCCTATCTCTTTGCAAAAGAGAGATATCGGCAAGGAAAAGCTGTATTGTACCTTTGCATTTTTCTCCCAAACGAAGGACACTAGAATGAAAATTTTAAAGCCTCCTATTAGTGCTTCATCTACACGTTATAGCCCTGAATTTTCCAATGCCTATCTCTTTGCAAAAGAGAGATATCGGCAAGGAAAAGCTGTATTGTACCTTTGCATTTTTCTCCCAAACGAAGGACACTAGAATGAAAATTTTAAAGCCTCCTTTTAGTGCTTCATCTACACGTTATAGCCCTGAATTTTCCAATGCCTATCTCTTAGCAAAAGAGAGATATCGGCAAGGAAAAGCTGTATTGTACCTTTGCATTTTTCTCCCAAACGAAAGACACTAGAATGAAAATTTTAAAGCCTCCTGTTAGTGCTTCATATACACGTTATAGCCCTGAATTTTCCAATGCCTATCTCTTTGCAAAAGAGAGATATCGGCAAGGAAAAGCTGCATTGTACTTTTACATTTTTCTCCCAAACGAAAGACACTAGAATGAAAATTTTAAAGCCTCCTGTTAGTGCTTCATCTACACGTTATAGCCCTGAATTTTCCAATGCCTATCTCTTTGCAAAAGAGAGATATCGGCAAGGAAAAGCTGCATTGTACTTTTACATTTTTCTCCCAAACGAAAGACACTAGAATGAAAATTTTAAAGCCTCCTTTTAGTGCTTCATCTACACGTAATAGCCCTGAATTTTCCAATGCCTATCTCTTTGCAAAAGAGAGATATCGGCAAGGAAATGCTGTATTGTACCTTTGCATTTTTCTCCCAAACGAAAGACACTAGAATGAAAATTTTAAAGCCTCCTGTTAGTGCTTCATCTACACGTTATAGCCCTGAATTTTCCAATGCCTAGCTCTTTGCAACAGAGAGATATTGGCAAGGAAAAGCTGTATTGTACCTTTGCATTTTTCTCCCAAACGAAGGACACTAGAATGAAAATTTTAAAGCCTCCTGTTAGTGCTTCATCTACACGTTATAGCCCTGAATTTTCCAATGCCTATCTCTTTGCAAAAGAGAGATATCGGCAAGGAAAAGCTGTATTGTACCTTTGCATTTTTCTCCCAAACGAAGGACACTAGAATGAAAATTTTAAAGCCTCCTTTTAGTGCTTCATCTACACGTTATAGCCCTGAATTTTCCAATGCCTATCTCTTAGCAAAAGAGAGATATCGGCAAGGAAAAGCTGTATTGTACCTTTGCATTTTTCTCCCAAACGAAAGACACTAGAATGAAAATTTTAAAGTCTACTGTTAGTGCTTCATCTACACGTTATAGCCCTGAATTTTCAAATGCCTAGCTCTTTGCAAAAGAGAGATATCGGCAAGGAAAAGCTGTATTGTACCTTTGCATTTTTCTCCCAAACGAAAGACACTAGAATGAAAATTTTAAAGCCTCCTGTTAGTGCTTCATCTACACGTTATAGCCCTGAATTTTCCAATGCCTATCTCTTTGCAAAAGAGAGATATCGGCAAGGAAAAGCTGTATTGTACCTTTGCATTTTTCTCCCAAACGAAAGACACTAGAATGAAAATTTTAAAGCCTCCTGTTAGTGCTTCATATACACGTTATAGCCCTGAATTTTCCAATGCCTATCTCTTTGCAAAAGAGAGATATCGGCAAGGAAAAGCTGCATTGTACTTTTACATTTTTCTCCCAAACGAAAGACACTAGAATGAAAATGTTAAAGCCTCCTGTTAGTGCTTCATCTACACGTTATAGCCCTGAATTTTCCAATGCCTATCTCTTTGCAAAAGAGAGATATCGGCAAGGAAAAACTGCATTGTACTTTTACATTTTTCTCCCAAACGAAAGACACTAGAATGAAAATTTTAAAGCCTCCTTTTAGTGCTTCATCTACACGTAATAGCCCTGAATTTTCCAATGCCTATCTCTTTGCAAAAGAGAGATATCGGCAAGGAAATGCTGTGTTGTACCTTTGCATTTTTCTCCCAAACGAAAGACACTAGAATGAAAATTTTAAAGCCTCCTGTTAGTGCTTCATCTACACGTTATAGCCCTGAATTTTCCAATGCCTAGCTCTTTGCAAAAGAGAGATATTGGCAAGGAAAAGCTGTATTGTACCTTTGCATTTTTCTCCCAAACGAAAGACACTAGAATGAAAATTTTAAAGCCTCCTGTTAGTGCTTCATCTACACGTTATAGCCCTGAATTTTCCAATGCCTATCTCTTTGCAAAAGAGAGATATCGGCAAGGAAAAGCTGTAATGTACCTTTGCATTTTTCTCCCAAACGAAGGACACTAGAATGAAAATTTTAAAGCCTCCTGTTATTGCTTCATCTACACGTTATAGCCCTGAACTTTCAAATGCCTATCTCTTTGCAAAAGAGAGATATCGGCAAGGAAAAGCTGTATTGTACCTTTGCATTTTTCTCCCAAACGAAAGACACTAGAATGAAAATTTTAAAGCCTCCTGTTAGTGCTTCATCTAAACGTTATAGCCCTGAATTTTCCAATGCCTATCTCTTTGCAAAAGAGAGATATCGGCAAGGAAAAACTGTATTGTACCTTTGCATTTTTCTCCCAAACGAAAGACACTAGAATGAAAATTTTAAAGCCTCCTGTTAGTGCTTCATCTACACGTTATAGCCCTGAATTTTCCAATGCCTAGCTCTTTGCAAAAGAGAGATATTGGCAAGGAAAAGCTGTATTGTACCTTTGCATTTTTCTCCCAAACGAAAGACACTAGAATGAAAATTTTAAAGTCTACTGTTAGTGCTTCATCTACACGTTATAGCCCTGAATTTTCCAATGCCTAGCTCTTTGCAAAAGAGAGATATCGGCAAGGAAAAGCTGTATTGTACCTTTGCATTTTTCTCCCAAACGAAAGACACTAGAATGAAAATTTTAAAGCCTCCTGTTAGTGCTTCATCTACACGTTATAGCCCTGAATTTTCCAATGCCTATCTCTTTGCAAAAGAGAGATATCGGCAAGGAAAAGCTGTATTGTACCTTTGCATTTTTCTCCCAAACGAAGGACACTAGAATGAAAATTTTAAAGCCTCCTATTAGTGCTTCATCTACACGTTATAGCCCTGAATTTTCCAATGCCTATCTCTTTGCAAAAGAGAGATATCGGCAAGGAAAAGCTGTATTGTACCTTTGCATTTTTCTCCCAAACGAAGGACACTAGAATGAAAATTTTAAAGCCTCCTGTTAGTGCTTCATCTACACGTTATAGCCCTGAATTTTCCAATGCCTCTCTTAGCAAAAGAGAGATATCGGCAAGGAAAAGCTGTATTGTACCTTTGCATTTTTCTCCCAAACGAAAGACACTAGAATGAAAATTTTAAAGCCTCCTGTTAGTGCTTCATATACACGTTATAGCCCTGAATTTTCTCATGCCTATCTCTTTGCAAAAGAGAGATATCGGCAAGGAAAAGCTGTATTGTACCTTTGCATTTTTCTCCCAAACGAAAGACACTAGAATGAAAATTTTAAAGCCTCCTGTTAGTGCTTCATCTACACGTTATAGCCCTGAATTTTCCAATGCCTATCTCTTTGCAAAAGAGAGATATCGGCAAGGAAAAGCTGCATTGTACTTTTACATTTTTCTCCCAAACGAAAGACACTAGAATGAAAATTTTAAAGCCTCCTTTTAGTGCTTCATCTACACGTAATAGCCCTGAATTTTCCAATGCCTATCTCTTTGCAAAAGAGAGATATCGGCAAGGAAATGCTGTATTGTACCTTTGCATTTTTCTCCCAAACGAAAGACACTAGAATGAAAATTTTAAAGCCTCCTGTTAGTGCTTCATATACACGTTATAGCCCTGAATTTTCCAATGCCTATCTCTTTGCAAAAGAGAGATATCGGCAAGGAAAAGCTGTATTGTACCTTTGCATTTTTCTCCCAAACGAAAGACACTAGAATGAAAATTTTAAAGCCTCCTGTTAGTGCTTCATCTACACGTTATAGCCCTGAATTTTCCAATGCCTATCTTTTTGCAAAAAAGAGATATCGGCAAGGAAAAGCTGTATTGTACCTTTGCATTTTTCTCCCAAACGAAGGACACTAGAATGAAAATTTTAAAGCCTCCTATTAGTGCTTCATCTACACGTTATAGCCCTGAATTTTCCAATGCCTATCTCTTTGCAAAAGAGAGATATCGGCAAGGAAAAACTGTATTGTACCTTTGCATTTTTCTCCCAAACGAAAGACACTAGAATGAAAATTTTAAAGCCTCCTGTTAGTGCTTCATCTACACGTTATAGCCCTGAATTTTCCAATGCCTATCTCTTTGCAAAAGAGAGATATCGGCAAGGAAAAGCTGCATTGTACTTTTACATTTTTCTCCCAAACGAAAGACACTAGAATGAAAATTTTAAAGCCTCCTTTTAGTGCTTCATCTACACGTAATAGCCCTGAATTTTCCAATGCCTATCTCTTTGCAAAAGAGAGATATCGGCAAGGAAATGCTGTATTGTACCTTTGCATTTTTCTCCCAAACGAAAGACACTAGAATGAAAATTTTAAAGCCTCCTGTTAGTGCTTCATCTACACGTTATAGCCCTGAATTTTCCAATGCCTAGCTCTTTGCAAAAGAGAGATATTGGCAAGGAAAAGCTGTATTGTACCTTTGCATTTTTCTCCCAAACGAAAGACACTAGAATGAAAATTTTAAAGCCTCCTGTTAGTGCTTCATCTACACGTTATAGCCCTGAATTTTCCAATGCCTATCTCTTTGCAAAAGAGAGATATCGGCAAGGAAAAGCTGTAATGTACCTTTGCATTTTTCTCCCAAACGAAGGACACTAGAATGAAAATTTTAAAGCCTCCTATTAGTGCTTCATCTACACGTTATAGCCCTGAATTTTCCAATGCCTAGCTCTTTGCAAAAGAGAGATATTGGCAAGGAAAAGCTGTATTGTACCTTTGCATTTTTCTCCCAAACGAAAGACACTAGAATGAAAATTTTAAAGTCTACTGTTAGTGCTTCATCTACACGTTATAGCCCTGAATTTTCCAATGCCTAGCTCTTTGCAAAAGAGAGATATCGGCAAGGAAAAGCTGTATTGTACCTTTGCATTTTTCTCCCAAACGAAAGACACTAGAATGAAAATTTTAAAGCCTCCTGTTAGTGCTTCATCTACACGTTATAGCCCTGAATTTTCCAATGCCTATCTCTTTGCAAAAGAGAGATATCGGCAAGGAAAAGCTGTATTGTACCTTTGCATTTTTCTCCCAAACGAAGGACACTAGAATGAAAATTTTAAAGCCTCCTATTAGTGCTTCATCTACACGTTATAGCCCTGAATTTTCCAATGCCTATCTCTTTGCAAAAGAGAGATATCGGCAAGGAAAAGCTGTATTGTACCTTTGCATTTTTCTCCCAAACGAAGGACACTAGAATGAAAATTTTAAAGCCTCCTGTTAGTGCTTCATCTACACGTTATAGCCCTGAATTTTCCAATGCCTATCTCTTAGCAAAAGAGAGATATCGGCAAGGAAAAGCTGTATTGTACCTTTGCATTTTTCTCCCAAACGAAAGACACTAGAATGAAAATTTTAAAGCCTCCTGTTAGTGCTTCATATACACGTTATAGCCCTGAATTTTCTCATGCCTATCTCTTTGCAAAAGAGAGATATCGGCAAAGGAAAAGCTGCATTGTACTTTTACATTTTTCTCCCAAACGAAAGACACTAGAATGAAAATTTTAAAGCCTCCTGTTAGTGCTTCATCTACACGTTATAGCCCTGAATTTTCCAATGCCTATCTCTTTGCAAAAGAGAGATATCGGCAAGGAAAAACTGTATTGTACCTTTGCATTTTTCTCCCAAACGAAAGACACTAGAATGAAAATTTTAAAGCCTCCTGTTAGTGCTTCATCTACACGTTATAGCCCTGAATTTTCCAATGCCTATCTCTTTGCAAAAGAGAGATATCGGCAAGGAAAAGCTGCATTGTACTTTTACATTTTTCTCCCAAACGAAAGACACTAGAATGAAAATTTTAAAGCCTCCTTTTAGTGCTTCATCTACACGTAATAGCCCTGAATTTTCCAATGCCTATCTCTTTGCAAAAGAGAGATATCGGCAAGGAAAAGCTGTATTGTACCTTTGCATTTTTCTCCCAAACGAAAGACACTAGAATGAAAATTTTAAAGCCTCCTGTTAGTGCTTCATCTACACGTTATAGCCCTGAATTTTCCAATGCCTATCTCTTTGCAAAAGAGAGATATCGGCAAGGAAAAACTGTATTGTACCTTTGCATTTTTCTCCCAAACGAAAGACACTAGAATGAAAATTTTAAAGCCTCCTGTTAGTGCTTCATCTACACGTTATAGCCCTGAATTTTCCAATGCCTAGCTCTTTGCAAAAGAGAGATATTGGCAAGGAAAAGCTGTATTGTACCTTTGCATTTTTCTCCCAAACGAAAGACACTAGAATGAAAATTTTAAAGTCTACTGTTAGTGCTTCATCTACACGTTATAGCCCTGAATTTTCCAATGCCTAGCTCTTTGCAAAAGAGAGATATCGGCAAGGAAAAGCTGTATTGTACCTTTGCATTTTTCTCCCAAACGAAAGACACTAGAATGAAAATTTTAAAGCCTCCTGTTAGTGCTTCATCTACACGTTATAGCCCTGAATTTTCCAATGCCTATCTCTTTGCAAAAGAGAGATATCGGCAAGGAAAAGCTGTATTGTACCTTTGCATTTTTCTCCCAAACGAAGGACACTAGAATGAAAATTTTAAAGCCTCCTGTTAGTGCTTCATCTACACGTTATAGCCCTGAATTTTCCAATGCCTAGCTCTTTGCAAAAGAGAGATATTGGCAAGGAAAAGCTGTAATGTACCTTTGCATTTTTCTCCCAAACGAAGGACACTAGAATGAAAATTTTAAAGCCTCCTGTTAGTGCTTCATCTACACGTTATAGCCCTGAATTTTCCAATGCCTATCTCTTTGCAAAAGAGAGATATCGGCAAGGAAAAGCAGCATTGTACTTTTGCATTTTTCTCCCAAACGAAAGACACTAGAATGAAAATTTTAAAGCCTCCTATTAGTGCTTCATCTACACGTTATAGCCCTGAATTTTCCAATGCCTAGCTCTTTGCAAAAGAGAGATATCGGCAAGGAATAGCTGTATTGTACCTTTGCATTTTTCTCCCAAACGAAAGACACTAGAATGAAAATTTTAAAGCCTCCTGTTAGTGCTTCATCTACACGTTATAGCCCTGAATTTTCCAATGCCTATCTCTTTGCAAAAGAGAGATATCGGCAAGGAAAAGCTGTATTGTACCTTTGCATTTTTCTCCCAAACGAAGGACACTAGAATGAAAATTTTAAAGCCTCCTATTAGTGCTTCATCTACACGTTATAGCCCTGAATTTTCCAATGCCTATCTCTTTGCAAAAGAGAGATATCGGCAAGGAAAAGCTGTATTGTACCTTTGCATTTTTCTCCCAAACGAAGGACACTAGAATGAAAATTTTAAAGCCTCCTGTTAGTGCTTCATCTACACGTTATAGCCCTGAATTTTCCAATGCCTAGCTCTTTGCAAAAGAGAGATATTGGCAAGGAAAAGCTGTAATGTACCTTTGCATTTTTCTCCCAAACGAAGGACACTAGAATGAAAATTTTAAAGCCTCCTGTTAGTGCTTCATCTACACGTTATAGCCCTGAATTTTCCAATGCCTATCTCTTTGCAAAAGAGAGATATCGGCAAGGAAAAGCAGCATTGTACTTTTGCATTTTTCTCCCAAACGAAAGACACTAGAATGAAAATTTTAAAGCCTCCTATTAGTGCTTCATCTACACGTTATAGCCCTGAATTTTCCAATGCCTAGCTCTTTGCAAAAGAGAGATATCGGCAAGGAATAGCTGTATTGTACCTTTGCATTTTTCTCCCAAACGAAAGACACTAGAATGAAAATTTTAAAGCCTCCTGTTAGTGCTTCATCTACACGTTATAGCCCTGAATTTTCCAATGCCTATCTCTTTGCAAAAGAGAGATATCGGCAAGGAAAAGCTGTATTGTACCTTTGCATTTTTCTCCCAAACGAAGGACACTAGAATGAAAATTTTAAAGCCTCCTATTAGTGCTTCATCTACACGTTATAGCCCTGAATTTTCCAATGCCTATCTCTTTGCAAAAGAGAGATATCGGCAAGGAAAAGCTGTATTGTACCTTTGCATTTTTCTCCCAAACGAAGGACACTAGAATGAAAATTTTAAAGCCTCCTTTTAGTGCTTCATCTACACGTTATAGCCCTGAATTTTCCAATGCCTATCTCTTAGCAAAAGAGAGATATCGGCAAGGAAAAGCTGTATTGTACCTTTGCATTTTTCTCCCAAACGAAAGACACTAGAATGAAAATTTTAAAGCCTCCTGTTAGTGCTTCATATACACGTTATAGCCCTGAATTTTCCAATGCCTATCTCTTTGCAAAAGAGAGATATCGGCAAGGAAAAGCTGCATTGTACTTTTACATTTTTCTCCCAAACGAAAGACACTAGAATGAAAATTTTAAAGCCTCCTGTTAGTGCTTCATCTACACGTTATAGCCCTGAATTTTCAAATGCCTAGCTCTTTGCAAAAGAGAGATATCGGCAAGGAAAAGCTGTATTGTACCTTTGCATTTTTCTCCCAAACGAAGGACACTAGAATGAAAATTTTAAAGCCTCCTGTTAGTGCTTCATTTACACGTTATAGCCCTGAATTTTCCAATGCCTAGCTCTTTGCAAAAGAGAGATATTGGCAAGGAAAAGCTGTAATGTACCTTTGCATTTTTCTCCCAAACGAAGGACACTAGAATGAAAATTTTAAAGCCTCCTGTTAGTGCTTCATCTACACGTTATAGCCCTGAATTTTCCAATGCCTAGCTCTTTGCAAAAGAGAGATATTGGCAAGGAAAAGCTGTATTGTACCTTTGCATTTTTCTCCCAAACGAAAGACACTAGAATGAAAATTTTAAAGTCTACTGTTAGTGCTTCATCTACACGTTATAGCCCTGAATTTTCCAATGCCTAGCTCTTTGCAAAAGAGAGATATCGGCAAGGAAAAGCTGTATTGTACCTTTGCATTTTTCTCCCAAACGAAAGACACTAGAATGAAAATTTTAAAGCCTCCTGTTAGTGCTTCATCTACACGTTATAGCCCTGAATTTTCCAATGCCTATCTCTTTGCAAAAGAGAGATATCGGCAAGGAAAAGCTGTATTGTACCTTTGCATGTTTCTCCCAAACGAAGGACACTAGAATGAAAATTTTAAAGCCTCCTATTAGTGCTTCATCTACACGTTATAGCCCTGAATTTTCCAATGCCTATCTCTTTGCAAAAGAGAGATATCGGCAAGGAAAAGCTGTATTGTACCTTTGCATTTTTCTCCCAAACGAAGGACACTAGAATGAAAATTTTAAAGCCTCCTGTTAGTGCTTCATCTACACGTTATAGCCCTGAATTTTCAAATGCCTATCTCTTTGCAAAAGAGAGATATCGGCAAGGAAAAGCTGTATTGTACCTTTGCATTTTTCTCCCAAACGAAAGACACTAGAATGAAAATTTTAAAGCCTCCTGTTAGTGCTTCATCTACACGTTATAGCCCTGAATTTTCCAATGCCTATCTCTTTGCAAAAGAGAGATATCGGCAAGGAAAAACTGTATTGTACCTTTGCATTTTTCTCCCAAACGAAAGACACTAGAATGAAAATTTTAAAGCCTCCTGTTAGTGCTTCATCTACACGTTATAGCCCTGAATTTTCCAATGCCTAGCTCTTTGCAAAAGAGAGATATTGGCAAGGAAAAGCTGTATTGTACCTTTGCATTTTTCTCCCAAACGAAAGACACTAGAATGAAAATTTTAAAGTCTACTGTTAGTGCTTCATCTACACGTTATAGCCCTGAATTTTCCAATGCCTAGCTCTTTGCAAAAGAGAGATATCGGCAAGGAAAAGCTGTATTGTACCTTTGCATTTTTCTCCCAAACGAAAGACACTAGAATGAAAATTTTAAAGCCTCCTGTTAGTGCTTCATCTACACGTTATAGCCCTGAATTTTCCAATGCCTATCTCTTTGCAAAAGAGAGATATCGGCAAGGAAAAGCTGTATTGTACCTTTGCATGTTTCTCCCAAACGAAGGACACTAGAATGAAAATTTTAAAGCCTCCTATTAGTGCTTCATCTACACGTTATAGCCCTGAATTTTCCAATGCCTATCTCTTTGCAAAAGAGAGATATCGGCAAGGAAAAGCTGTATTGTACCTTTGCATTTTTCTCCCAAACGAAGGACACTAGAATGAAAATTTTAAAGCCTCCTGTTAGTGCTTCATCTACACGTTATAGCCCTGAATTTTCAAATGCCTATCTCTTTGCAAAAGAGAGATATCGGCAAGGAAAAGCTGTATTGTACCTTTGCATTTTTCTCCCAAACGAAAGACACTAGAATGAAAATTTTAAAGCCTCCTGTTAGTGCTTCATCTACACGTTATAGCCCTGAATTTTCCAATGCCTATCTCTTTGCAAAAGAGAGATATCGGCAAGGAAAAACTGTATTGTACCTTTGCATTTTTCTCCCAAACGAAAGACACTAGAATGAAAATTTTAAAGCCTCCTGTTAGTGCTTCATCTACACGTTATAGCCCTGAATTTTCCAATGCCTAGCTCTTTGCAAAAGAGAGATATTGGCAAGGAAAAGCTGTATTGTACCTTTGCATTTTTCTCCCAAACGAAAGACACTAGAATGAAAATTTTAAAGTCTACTGTTAGTGCTTCATCTACACGTTATAGCCCTGAATTTTCCAATGCCTAGCTCTTTGCAAAAGAGAGATATCGGCAAGGAAAAGCTGTATTGTACCTTTGCATTTTTCTCCCAAACGAAAGACACTAGAATGAAAATTTTAAAGCCTCCTGTTAGTGCTTCATCTACACGTTATAGCCCTGAATTTTCCAATGCCTATCTCTTTGCAAAAGAGAGATATCGGCAAGGAAAAGCTGTATTGTACCTTTGCATTTTTCTCCCAAACGAAGGACACTAGAATGAAAATTTTAAAGCCTCCTGTTAGTGCTTCATTTACACGTTATAGCCCTGAATTTTCCAATGCCTAGCTCTTTGCAAAAGAGAGATATTGGCAAGGAAAAGCTGTAATGTACCTTTGCATTTTTCTCCCAAACGAAGGACACTAGAATGAAAATTTTAAAGCCTCCTGTTAGTGCTTCATCTACACGTTATAGCCCTGAATTTTCCAATGCCTATCTCTTTGCAAAAGAGAGATATCGGCAAGGAAAAGCAGCATTGTACTTTTGCATTTTTCTCCCAAACGAAAGACACTAGAATGAAAATTTTAAAGCCTCCTATTAGTGCTTCATCTACACGTTATAGCCCTGAATTTTCCAATGCCTAGCTCTTTGCAAAAGAGAGATATCGGCAAGGAAAAGCTGTATTGTACCTTTGCATTTTTCTCCCAAACGAAAGACACTAGAATTAAAATTTTAAAGCCTCCTGTTAGTGCTTCATCTACACGTTATAGCCCTGAATTTTCCAATGCCTATCTCTTTGCAAAAGAGAGATATCGGCAAGGAAAAGCTGTATTGTACCTTTGCATGTTTCTCCCAAACGAAGGACACTAGAATGAAAATTTTAAAGCCTCCTATTAGTGCTTCATCTACACGTTATAGCCCTGAATTTTCCAATGCCTATCTCTTTGCAAAAGAGAGATATCGGCAAGGAAAAGCTGTATTGTACCTTTGCATTTTTCTCCCAAACGAAGGACACTAGAATGAAAATTTTAAAGCCTCCTGTTAGTGCTTCATCTACACGTTAGAGCCCTGAATTTTCAAATGCCTATCTCTTTGCAAAAGAGAGATATCGGCAAGGAAAAGCTGTATTGTACCTTTGCATTTTTCTCCCAAACGAAAGACACAAGAATGAAAATTTTAAAGCCTCCTGTTAGTGCTTCATCTACACGTTATAGCCCTGAATTTTCCAATGCCTATCTCTTTGCAAAAGAGAGATATCGGCAAGGAAAAACTGTATTGTACCTTTGCATTTTTCTCCCAAACGAAAGACACTAGAATGAAAATTTTAAAGCCTCCTGTTAGTGCTTCATCTACACGTTATAGCCCTGAATTTTCCAATGCCTAGCTCTTTGCAAAAGAGAGATATTGGCAAGGAAAAGCTGTATTGTACCTTTGCATTTTTCTCCCAAACGAAAGACACTAGAATGAAAATTTTAAAGTCTACTGTTAGTGCTTCATCTACACGTTATAGCCCTGAATTTTCCAATGCCTAGCTCTTTGCAAAAGAGAGATATCGGCAAGGAAAAGCTGTATTGTACCTTTGCATTTTTCTCCCAAACGAAAGACACTAGAATGAAAATTTTAAAGCCTCCTGTTAGTGCTTCATCTACACGTTATAGCCCTGAATTTTCCAATGCCTATCTCTTTGCAAAAGAGAGATATCGGCAAGGAAAAGCTGTATTGTACCTTTGCATTTTTCTCCCAAACGAAGGACACTAGAATGAAAATTTTAAAGCCTCCTATTAGTGCTTCATCTACACGTTATAGCCCTGAATTTTCCAATGCCTATCTCTTTGCAAAAGAGAGATATCGGCAAGGAAAAGCTGTATTGTACCTTTGCATTTTTCTCCCAAACGAAGGACACTAGAATGAAAATTTTAAAGCCTCCTTTTAGTGCTTCATCTACACGTTATAGCCCTGAATTTTCCAATGCCTATCTCTTAGCAAAAGAGAGATATCGGCAAGGAAAAGCTGTATTGTACCTTTGCATTTTTCTCCCAAACGAAAGACACTAGAATGAAAATTTTAAAGCCTCCTGTTAGTGCTTCATATACACGTTATAGCCCTGAATTTTCCAATGCCTATCTCTTTGCAAAAGAGAGATATCGGCAAGGAAAAGCTGCATTGTACTTTTACATTTTTCTCCCAAACGAAAGACACTAGAATGAAAATTTTAAAGCCTCCTGTTAGTGCTTCATCTACACGTTATAGCCCTGAATTTTCCAATGCCTATCTCTTTGCAAAAGAGAGATATCGGCAAGGAAAAGCTGCATTGTACTTTTACATTTTTCTCCCAAACGAAAGACACTAGAATGAAAATTTTAAAGCCTCCTTTTAGTGCTTCATCTACACGTTATAGCCCTGAATTTTCCAATGCCTAGCTCTTTGCAAAAGAGAGATATTGGCAAGGAAAAGCTGTATTGTACCTTTGCATTTTTCTCCCAAACGAAGGACACTAGAATGAAAATTTTAAAGCCTCCTGTTAGTGCTTCATCTACACGTTATAGCCCTGAATTTTCCAATGCCTATCTCTTTGCAAAAGAGAGATATCGGCAAGGAAAAACTGTATTGTACCTTTGCATTTTTCTCCCGAACGAAAGACACTAGAATGAAAATTTTAAAGCCTCCTGTTAGTGCTTCATCTACACGTTATAGCCCTGAATTTTCCAATGCCTAGCTCTTTGCAAAAGAGAGATATTGGCAAGGAAAAGCTGTATTGTACCTTTGCATTTTTCTCCCAAACGAAAGACACTAGAATGAAAATTTTAAAGTCTACTGTTAGTGCTTCATCTACACGTTATAGCCCTGAATTTTCCAATGCCTATCTCTTTGCAAAAGAGAGATATCGGCAAGGAAAAGCTGTATTGTACCTTTGCATTTTTCTCCCAAACGAAAGACACTAGAATGAAAATTTTAAAGCCTCCTGTTAGTGCTTCATATACACGTTATAGCCCTGAATTTTCCAATGCCTATCTCTTTGCAAAAGAGAGATATCGGCAAGGAAAAGCTGTATTGTACCTTTGCATTTTTCTCCCAAACGAAAGACACTAGAATGAAAATTTTAAAGCCTCCTGTTAGTGCTTCATCTACACGTTATAGCCCTGAATTTTCCAATGCCTAGCTCTTTGCAAAAGAGAGATATCGGCAAGGAAAAGCTGTATTGTACCTTTGCATTTTTCTCCCAAACGAAAGACACTAGAATGAAAATTTTAAAGCCTCCTGTTAGTGCTTCATCTACACGTTATAGCCCTGAATTTTCCAATGCCTATCTCTTTGCAAAAGAGAGATATCGGCAAGGAAAAGCTGTATTGTACCTTTGCATTTTTCTCCCAAACGAAGGACACTAGAATGAAAATTTTAAAACCTCCTATTAGTGCTTCATCTACACGTTATAGCCCTGAATTTTCCAATGCCTATCTCTTTGCAAAAGAGAGATATCGGCAAGGAAAAGCTGTATTGTACCTTTGCATTTTTCTCCCAAACGAAGTACACTAGAATGAAAATGTTAAAGCCTCCTGTTAGTGCTTCATCTACACGTTATAGCCCTGAATTTTCCAATGCCTATCTCTTTGCAAAAGAGAGATATCGGCAAGGAAAAGCTGTATTGTACCTTTGCATTTTTCTCCCAAACGAAAGACACTAGAATGAAAATTTTAAAGCCTCCTGTTAGTGCTTCATCTACACGTTATAGCCCTGCATTTTCCAATGCCTATCTCTTTGCAAAAGAGAGATATCGGCAAGGAAAAGCTGCATTGTACTTTTGCATTTTTCTCCCAAACGAAAGACACTAGAATGAAAATTTTAAAGCCTCCTGTTAGTGCTTCATCTATACGTTATAGCCCTGAATTTTCCAATGCCTATCTCTTTGCAAAAGAGAGATATCGGCAAGGAAAAGCTGTATTGTACCTTTGCATTTTTCTCCCAAACGAAGGACACTAGAATGAAAAATTTAAAGCCTCCTGTTAGTGCTTCATCTACACGTTATAGCCCTGAATTTTCCAATGCCTATCTCTTTGCAAAAGAGAGATATCGGCAAGGAAAAGCTGTATTGTACCTTTGCATTTTTCTCCCAAACGAAAGACACTAGAATGAAAATTTTAAAGCCTACTGTTAGTGCTTCATCTACACGTTATAGCCCTGAATTTTCCAATGCCT
Organism: Pseudophryne corroboree; assembly: GCF_028390025.1. Taxonomy (NCBI): domain Eukaryota; kingdom Metazoa; phylum Chordata; class Amphibia; order Anura; family Myobatrachidae; genus Pseudophryne; species Pseudophryne corroboree. The sequence continues at coordinate 61,888 of NW_026970564.1, forward strand.
AGCTCTTTGCAAAAGAGAGATATCGTCGGCAAGGAAATGCTGTATTGTACCTTTGCATTTTTCTCCCAAACGAAAGACACTAGAATGAAAATGTTAAAGCCTACTGTTAGTGCTTCATCTACACGTTATAGCCCTGAATTTTCCAATGCCTAGCTCTTTGCAAAAGAGAGATATCGGCAAGGAAAAGCTGTATTGTACCTTTGCATTTTTCTCCCAAACGAAAGACACTAGAATGAAAATTTTAAAGCCTCCTGTTAGTGCTTCATCTACACGTTATAGCCCTGAATTTTCCAATGCCTATCTCTTTGCAAAAGAGAGATATCAGCAAGGAAAAGCTGTATTGTACCTTTGCATTTTTCTCCCAAACGAAGGACACTAGAATGAAAATTTTAAAGCCTCCTATTAGTGCTTCATCTACACGTTATAGCCCTGAATTTTCCAATGCCTATCTCTTTGCAAAAGAGAGATATCGGCAAGGAAAAACTGTATTGTACCTTTGCATTTTTCTCCCAAACGAAAGACACTAAAGTGAAAATTTTAAAGCCTCCTGTTAGTGCTTCATCTACACGTTATAGCCCTGAATTTTCCAATGCCTATCTCTTTGCAAAAGAGAGATATCGGCAAGGAAAAGCTGTATTGTACCTTTGCATTTTTCTCCCAAACGAAAGATACTAGAATGAAAATTTTAAATCCTACTGTTAGTGCTTCATCTGCACGTTATAGCCCTGAATTTTCCAATGCCTAGCTCTTTGCAAAAGAGAGATATCGGCAAGGAAAAGCTGTATTGTACCTTTGCATTTTTCTCCCAAACGAAAGACACTAGAATGAAAATTTTAAAGCCTACTGTTAGTGCTTCATCTACACGTTATAGCCCTGAATTTTCCAATGCCTAGCTCTTTGCAAAAGAGAGATATCAGCAAGGAAAAGCTGTATTGTACCTTTGCATTTTTCTCCCAAACGAAAGACACTAGAATGAAAATTTTAAAGCCTCCTGTTAGTGCTTCATCTACACGTTATAGCCCTGAATTTTCCAATGCCTATCTCTTTTCAAAAGAGAGATATCGGCAAGGAAAAGATGTATTGTACCTTTGCATTTTTCTCCCAAACGAAGGATACTAGAATGAAAATGTTAAAGCCTCCTATTAGTGCTTCATCTACACGTTATAGCCCTGAATTTTCCAATGCCTATCTCTTTGCAAAAGAGAGATATCGGCAAGGAAAAGTGTATTGTACTTTTGCATTTTTCTCCCAAACGAAAGACACTAGAATGATAATTTTAAAGCCTCCTGTTAGTGCTTCATCTACACGTTATAGCCCTGAATTTTCCAATGCCTATCTCTTTGCAAAAGAGAGATATCGGCAAGGAAAAGCTGCATTGTACTTTTACATTTTTCTCCCAAACGAAAGACACTAGAATGAAAATTTTAAAGCCTCCTTTTAGTGCTTCATCTACACGTAATAGCCCTGAATTTTCCAATGCCTATCTCTTTGCAAAAGAGAGATATCGGCAAGGAAATGCTGTATTGTACCTTTGCATTTTTCTCCCAAACGAAAGACACTAGAATGAAAATTTTAAAGCCTCCTGTTAGTGCTTCATCTACACGTTATAGCCCTGAATTTTCCAATGCCTAGCTCTTTGCAAAAGAGAGATATTGGCAAGGAAAAGCTGTATTGTACCTTTGCATTTTTCTCCCAAACGAAAGACACTAGAATGAAAATTTTAAAGCCTCCTGTTAGTGCTTCATCTACACGTTATAGCCCTGAATTTTCCAATGCCTATCTCTTTGCAAAAGAGAGATATCGGCAAGGAAAAGCTGTAATGTACCTTTGCATTTTTCTCCCAAACGAAGGACACTAGAATGAAAATTTTAAAGCCTCCTGTTAGTGCTTCATCTACACGTTATAGCCCTGAATTTTCAAATGCCTATCTCTTTGCAAAAGAGAGATATCGGCAAGGAAAAGCTGTATTGTACCTTTGCATTTTTCTCCCAAACGAAAGACACTAGAATGAAAATTTTAAAGCATCCTGTTAGTGCTTCATCTAAACGTTATAGCCCTGAATTTTCCAATGCCTATCTCTTTGCAAAAGAGAGATATCGGCAAGGAAAAACTGTATTGTACCTTTGCATTTTTCTCCCAAACGAAAGACACTAGAATGAAAATTTTAAAGCCTCCTGTTAGTGCTTCATCTACACGTTATAGCCCTGAATTTTCCAATGCCTAGCTCTTTGCAAAAGAGAGATATTGGCAAGGAAAAGCTGTATTGTACCTTTGCATTTTTCTCCCAAACGAAAGACACTAGAATGAAAATTTTAAAGTCTACTGTTAGTGCTTCATCTACACGTTATAGCCCTGAATTTTCCAATGCCTAGCTCTTTGCAAAAGAGAGATATCGGCAAGGAAAAGCTGTATTGTACCTTTGCATTTTTCTCCCAAACGAAAGACACTAGAATGAAAATTTTAAAGCCTCCTGTTAGTGCTTCATCTACACGTTATAGCCCTGAATTTTCCAATGCCTATCTCTTTGCAAAAGAGAGATATCGGCAAGGAAAAGCTGTATTGTACCTTTGCATTTTTCTCCCAAACGAAGGACACTAGAATGAAAATTTTAAAGCCTCCTATTAGTGCTTCATCTACACGTTATAGCCCTGAATTTTCCAATGCCTATCTCTTTGCAAAAGAGAGATATCGGCAAGGAAAAGCTGTATTGTACCTTTGCATTTTTCTCCCAAACGAAGGACACTAGAATGAAAATTTTAAAGCCTCCTGTTAGTGCTTCATCTACACGTTATAGCCCTGAATTTTCCAATGCCTATCTCTTAGCAAAAGAGAGATATCGGCAAGGAAAAGCTGTATTGTACCTTTGCATTTTTCTCCCAAACGAAAGACACTAGAATGAAAATTTTAAAGCCTCCTGTTAGTGCTTCATATACACGTTATAGCCCTGAATTTTCTCATGCCTATCTCTTTGCAAAAGAGAGATATCGGCAAGGAAAAGCTGCATTGTACTTTTACATTTTTCTCCCAAACGAAAGACACTAGAATGAAAATTTTAAAGCCTCCTGTTAGTGCTTCATCTACACGTTATAGCCCTGAATTTTCCAATGCCTATCTCTTTGCAAAAGAGAGATATCGGCAAGGAAAAGCTGCATTGTACTTTTACATTTTTCTCCCAAACGAAAGACACTAGAATGAAAATTTTAAAGCCTCCTTTTAGTGCTTCATCTACACGTAATAGCCCTGAATTTTCCAATGCCTATCTCTTTGCAAAAGAGAGATATCGGCAAGGAAATGCTGTATTGTACCTTTGCATTTTTCTCCCAAACGAAAGACACTAGAATGAAAATTTTAAAGTCTCCTGTTAGTGCTTCATCAACACGTAATAGCCCTGAATTTTCCAATGCCTAGCTCTTTGCAAAAGAGAGATATTGGCAAGGAAAAGCTGTATTGTACCTTTGCATTTTTCTCCCAAACGAAGGACACTAGAATGAAAATTTTAAAGCCTCCTATTAGTGCTTCATCTACACGTTATAGCCCTGAATTTTCCAATGCCTAGCTCTTTGCAAAAGAGAGATATCGGCAAGGAAAAGCTGTATTGTACCTTTGCATTTTTCTCCCAAACGAAAGACACTAGAATGAAAATGTTAAAGCCTCCTGTTAGTGCTTCATCTACACGTTATAGCCCTGAATTTTCCAATGCCTATCTCTTTGCAAAAGAGAGATATCGGCAAGGAAAAGCTGTATTGTACCTTTGCATGTTTCTCCCAAACGAAGGACACTAGAATGAAAATTTTAAAGCCTCCTATTAGTGCTTCATCTACACGTTATAGCCCTGAATTTTCCAATGCCTATCTCTTTGCAAAAGAGAGATATCGGCAAGGAAAAGCTGTATTGTACCTTTGCATTTTTCTCCCAAACGAAGGACACTAGAATGAAAATTTTAAAGCCTTCTGTTAGTGCTTCATCTACACGTTATAGCCCTGAATTTTCAAATGCCTATCTCTTTGCAAAAGAGAGATATCGGCAAGGAAAAGCTGTATTGTACCTTTGCATTTTTCTCCCAAACGAAAGACACTAGAATGAAAATTTTAAAGCCTCCCTGTTAGTGCTTCATCTACACGTTATAGCCCTGAATTTTCCAATGCCTATCTCTTTGCAAAAGAGAGATATCTGCAAGGAAAAACTGTATTGTACCTTTGCATTTTTCTCCCAAACGAAAGACACTAGAATGAAAATTTTAAAGCCTCCTGTTAGTGCTTCATCTACACGTTATAGCCCTGAATTTTCCAATGCCTAGCTCTTTGCAAAAGAGAGATATTGGCAAGGAAAAGCTGTATTGTACCTTTGCATTTTTCTCCCAAACGAAAGACACTAGAATGAAAATTTTAAAGTCTACTGTTAGTGCTTCATCTACACGTTATAGCCCTGAATTTTCCAATGCCTAGCTCTTTGCAAAAGAGAGATATCGGCAAGGAAAAGCTGTATTGTACCTTTGCATTTTTCTCCCAAACGAAAGACACTAGAATGAAAATTTTAAAGCCTCCTGTTAGTGCTTCATCTACACGTTATAGCCCTGAATTTTCCAATGCCTATCTCTTTGCAAAAGAGAGATATCGGCAAGGAAAAGCTGTATTGTACCTTTGCATTTTTCTCCCAAACGAAGGACACTAGAATGAAAATTTTAAAGCCTCCTATTAGTGCTTCATCTACACGTTATAGCCCTGAATTTTCCAATGCCTATCTCTTTGCAAAAGAGAGATATCGGCAAGGAAAAGCTGTATTGTACCTTTGCATTTTTCTCCCAAACGAAGGACACTAGAATGAAAATTTTAAAGCCTCCTTTTAGTGCTTCATCTACACGTTATAGCCCTGAATTTTCCAATGCCTATCTCTTAGCAAAAGAGAGATATCGGCAAGGAAAAGCTGTATTGTACCTTTGCATTTTTCTCCCAAACGAAAGACACTAGAATGAAAATTTTAAAGCCTCCTGTTAGTGCTTCATATACACGTTATAGCCCTGAATTTTCCAATGCCTATCTCTTTGCAAAAGAGAGATATCGGCAAGGAAAAGCTGCATTGTACTTTTACATTTTTCTCCCAAACGAAAGACACTAGAATGAAAATTTTAAAGCCTCCTGTTAGTGCTTCATCTACACGTTATAGCCCTGAATTTTCCAATGCCTATCTCTTTGCAAAAGAGAGATATCGGCAAGGAAAAGCTGCATTGTACTTTTACATTTTTCTCCCAAACGAAAGACACTAGAATGAAAATTTTAAAGCCTCCTTTTAGTGCTTCATCTACACGTAATAGCCCTGAATTTTCCAATGCCTATCTCTTTGCAAAAGAGAGATATCGGCAAGGAAAAGCTGTATTGTACCTTTGCATTTTTCTCCCAAACGAAGGACACTAGAATGAAAATTTTAAAGCCTCCTTTTAGTGCTTCATCTACACGTTATAGCCCTGAATTTTCCAATGCCTATCTCTTAGCAAAAGAGAGATATCGGCAAGGAAAAGCTGTATTGTACCTTTGCATTTTTCTCCCAAACGAAAGACACTAGAATGAAAATTTTAAAGTCTACTGTTAGTGCTTCATCTACACGTTATAGCCCTGAATTTTCAAATGCCTAGCTCTTTGCAAAAGAGAGATATCGGCAAGGAAAAGCTGTATTGTACCTTTGCATTTTTCTCCCAAACGAAAGACACTAGAATGAAAATTTTAAAGCCTCCTGTTAGTGCTTCATCTACACGTTATAGCCCTGAATTTTCCAATGCCTATCTCTTTGCAAAAGAGAGATATCGGCAAGGAAAAGCTGTATTGTACCTTTGCATTTTTCTCCCAAACGAAAGACACTAGAATGAAAATTTTAAAGCCTCCTGTTAGTGCTTCATATACACGTTATAGCCCTGAATTTTCCAATGCCTATCTCTTTGCAAAAGAGAGATATCGGCAAGGAAAAGCTGCATTGTACTTTTACATTTTTCTCCCAAACGAAAGACACTAGAATGAAAATTTTAAAGCCTCCTGTTAGTGCTTCATCTACACGTTATAGCCCTGAATTTTCCAATGCCTATCTCTTTGCAAAAGAGAGATATCGGCAAGGAAAAGCTGCATTGTACTTTTACATTTTTCTCCCAAACGAAAGACACTAGAATGAAAATTTTAAAGCCTCCTTTTAGTGCTTCATCTACACGTAATACCCCTGAATTTTCCAATGCCTATCTCTTTGCAAAAGAGAGATATCGGCAAGGAAATGCTGTATTGTACCGTTGCATTTTTCTCCCAAACGAAAGACACTAGAATGAAAATTTTAAAGCCTCCTGTTAGTGCTTCATCTACACGTTATAGCCCTGAATTTTCCAATGCCTATCTCTTTGCAAAAGAGAGATATCGGCAAGGAAAAGCTGTATTGTACCTTTGCATTTTTCTCCCAAACGAAGGACACTAGAATGAAAATTTTAAAGCCTCCTTTTAGTGCTTCATCTACACGTTATAGCCCTGAATTTTCCAATGCCTATCTCTTAACAAAAGAGAGATATCGGCAAGGAAAAGCTGTATTGTACCTTTGCATTTTTCTCCCAAACGAAAGACACTAGAATGAAAATTTTAAAGCCTCCTGTTAGTGCTTCATATACACGTTATAGCCCTGAATTTTCCAATGCCTATCTCTTTGCAAAAGAGAGATATCGGCAAGGAAAAGCTGCATTGTACTTTTACATTTTTCTCCCAAACGAAAGACACTAGAATGAAAATTTTAAAGCCTCCTGTTAGTGCTTCATCTACACGTTATAGCCCTGAATTTTCCAATGCCTATCTCTTTGCAAAAGAGAGATATCGGCAAGGAAAAGCTGCATTGTACTTTTACATTTTTCTCCCAAACGAAAGACACTAGAATGAAAATTTTAAAGCCTCCTTTTAGTGCTTCATCTACACGTAATAGCCCTGAATTTTCCAATGCCTATCTCTTTGCAAAAGAGAGATATCGGCAAGGAAATGCTGTATTGTACCTTTGCATTTTTCTCCCAAACGAAAGACACTAGAATGAAAATTTTAAAGCCTCCTGTTAGTGCTTCATCTACACGTTATAGCCCTGAATTTTCCAATGCCTAGCTCTTTGCAAAAGAGAGATAGTGGCAAGGAAAAGCTGTATTGTACCTTTGCATTTTTCTCCCAAACGAAGGACACTAGAATGAAAATTTTAAAGCCTCCTGTTAGTGCTTCATCTACACGTTATAGCCCTGAATTTTCCAATGCCTATCTCTTTGCAAAAGAGAGATATCGGCAAGGAAAAACTGTATTGTACCTTTGCATTTTTCTCCCAAACGAAAGACACTAGAATGAAAATTTTAAAGCCTCCTGTTAGTGCTTCATCTACACGTTATAGCCCTGAATTTTCCAATGCCTAGCTCTTTGCAAAAGAGAGATATCGGCAAGGAAAAGCTGTATTGTACCTTTGCATTTTTCTCCCAAACGAAAGACACTAGAATGAAAATTTTAAAGCCTCCTGTTAGTGCTTCATCTACACGTTATAGCCCTGAATTTTCCAATGCCTATCTCTTTGCAAAAGAGAGATATCGGCAAGGAAAAGCTGTATTGTACCTTTGCATTTTTCTCCCAAACGAAGGACACTAGAATGAAAATTTTAAAGCCTCCTATTAGTGCTTCATCTACACGTTATAGCCCTGAATTTTCCAATGCCTATCTCTTTGCAAAAGAGAGATATCGGCAAGGAAAAGCTGTATTGTACCTTTGCATTTTTCTCCCAAACGAAGGACACTAGAATGAAAATTTTAAAGCCTCCTGTTAGTGCTTCATCTACACGTTATAGCCCTGAATTTTCCAATGCCTATCTCTTAGCAAAAGAGAGATATCAGCAAGGAAAAGCTGTATTGTACCTTTGCATTTTTCTCCCAAACGAAAGACACTAGAATGAAAATTTTAAAGCCTCCTGTTAGTGCTTCATATACACTTTATAGCCCTGAATTTTCTCATGCCTATCTCTTTGCAAAAGAGAGATATCGGCAAGGAAAAGCTGCATTGTACTTTTACATTTTTCTCCCAAACGAAAGACACTAGAATGAAAATTTTAAAGCCTCCTGTTAGTGCTTCATCTACACGTTATAGCCCTGAATTTTCCAATGCCTATCTCTTTGCAAAAGAGAGATATCGGCAAGGAAAAGCGGCATTGTACTTTTACATTTTTCTCCCAAACGAAAGACACTAGAATGAAAATTTTAAAGCCTCCTTTTAGTGCTTCATCTACACGTAAAAGCCCTGCATTTTCCAATGCCTATCTCTTTGCAAAAGAGAGATATCGGCAAGGAAATGCTGTATTGTACCTTTGCATTTTTCTCCCAAACGAAAGACACTAGAATGAAAATTTTAAAGCCTCCTGTTAGTGCTTCATCTACACGTTATAGCCCTGAATTTTCCAATGCCTAGCTCTTTGCAAAAGAGAGATATTGGCAAGGAAAAGCTGTAATGTACCTTTGCATTTTTCTCCCAAACGAAGGACACTAGAATGAAAATTTTAAAGCCTCCTGTTAGTGCTTCATCTACACGTTATAGCCCTGAATTTTCCAATGCCTATCTCTTTGCAAAAGAGAGATATCGGCAAGGAAAAGCAGCATTGTACTTTTGCATTTTTCTCCCAAACGAAAGACACTAGAATGAAAATTTTAAAGCCTCCTATTAGTGCTTCATCTACACGTTATAGCCCTGAATTTTCCAATGCCTAGCTCTTTGCAAAAGAGAGATATCGGCAAGGAAAAGCTGTATTGTACCTTTGCATTTTTCTCCCAAACGAAAGACACTAGAATGAAAATTTTAAAGCCTCCTGTTAGTGCTTCATCTACACGTTATAGCCCTGAATTTTCCAATGCCTATCTCTTTGCAAAAGAGAGATATCGGCAAGGAGAAGCTGTATTGTACCTTTGCATTTTTCTCCCAAACGAAGGACACTAGAATGAAAATTTTAAAGCCTCCTGTTAGTGCTTCATCTACACGTTATAGCCCTGAATTTTCAAATGCCTATCTCTTTGCAAAAGAGAGATATCGGCAAGGAAAAGCTGTATTGTACCTTTGCATTTTTCTCCCAAACGAAAGACACTAGAATGAAAATTTTAAAGCCTCCTGTTAGTGCTTCATCTACACGTTATAGCCCTGAATTTTCCAATGCCTATCTCTTTGCAAAAGAGAGATATCGGCAAGGAAAAACTGTATTGTACCTTTGCATTTTTCTCCCAAACGAAAGACACTAGAATGAAAATTTTAAAGCCTCCTGTTAGTGCTTCATCTACACGTTATAGCCCTGAATTTTCCAATGCCTAGCTCTTTGCAAAAGAGAGATATTGGCAAGGAAAAGCTGTATTGTACCTTTGCATTTTTCTCCCAAACGAAAGACACTAGAATGAAAATTTTAAAGTCTACTGTTAGTGCTTCATCTACACGTTATAGCCCTGAATTTTCCAATGCCTAGCTCTTTGCAAAAGAGAGATATCGGCAAGGAAAAGCTGTATTGTACCTTTGCATTTTTCTCCCAAACGAAAGACACTAGAATGAAAATTTTAAAGCCTCCTGTTAGTGCTTCATCTACACGTTATAGCCCTGAATTTTCCAATGCCTATCTCTTTGCAAAAGAGAGATATCGGCAAGGAAAAGCTGTATTGTACCTTTGCATTTTTCTCCCAAACGAAGGACACTAGAATGAAAATTTTAAAGCCTCCTGTTAGTGCTTCATCTACACGTTATAGCCCTGAATTTTCCAATGCCTAGCTCTTTGCAAAAGAGAGATATTGGCAAGGAAAAGCTGTAATGTACCTTTGCATTTTTCTCCCAAACGAAGGACACTAGAATGAAAATTTTAAAGCCTCCTGTTAGTGCTTCATCTACACGTTATAGCCCTGAATTTTCCAATGCCTATCTCTTTGCAAAAGAGAGATATCGGCAAGGAAAAGCAGCATTGTACTTTTGCATTTTTCTCCCAAACGAAAGACACTAGAATGAAAATTTTAAAGCCTCCTATTAGTGCTTCATCTACACGTTATAGCCCTGAATTTTCCAATGCCTAGCTCTTTGCAAAAGAGAGATATCGGCAAGGAATAGCTGTATTGTACCTTTGCATTTTTCTCCCAAACGAAAGACACTAGAATGAAAATTTTAAAGCCTCCTGTTAGTGCTTCATCTACACGTTATAGCCCTGAATTTTCCAATGCCTATCTCTTTGCAAAAGAGAGATATCGGCAAGGAAAAGCTGTATTGTACCTTTGCATTTTTCTCCCAAACGAAGGACACTAGAATGAAAATTTTAAAGCCTCCTATTAGTGCTTCATCTACACGTTATAGCCCTGAATTTTCCAATGCCTATCTCTTTGCAAAAGAGAGATATCGGCAAGGAAAAGCTGTATTGTACCTTTGCATTTTTCTCCCAAACGAAGGACACTAGAATGAAAATTTTAAAGCCTCCTGTTAGTGCTTCATCTACACGTTATAGCCCTGAATTTTCCAATGCCTAGCTCTTTGCAAAAGAGAGATATTGGCAAGGAAAAGCTGTAATGTACCTTTGCATTTTTCTCCCAAACGAAGGACACTAGAATGAAAATTTTAAAGCCTCCTGTTAGTGCTTCATCTACACGTTATAGCCCTGAATTTTCCAATGCCTATCTCTTTGCAAAAGAGAGATATCGGCAAGGAAAAGCAGCATTGTACTTTTGCATTTTTCTCCCAAACGAAAGACACTAGAATGAAAATTTTAAAGCCTCCTATTAGTGCTTCATCTACACGTTATAGCCCTGAATTTTCCAATGCCTAGCTCTTTGCAAAAGAGAGATATCGGCAAGGAATAGCTGTATTGTACCTTTGCATTTTTCTCCCAAACGAAAGACACTAGAATGAAAATTTTAAAGCCTCCTGTTAGTGCTTCATCTACACGTTATAGCCCTGAATTTTCCAATGCCTATCTCTTTGCAAAAGAGAGATATCGGCAAGGAAAAGCTGTATTGTACCTTTGCATTTTTCTCCCAAACGAAGGACACTAGAATGAAAATTTTAAAGCCTCCTATTAGTGCTTCATCTACACGTTATAGCCCTGAATTTTCCAATGCCTATCTCTTTGCAAAAGAGAGATATCGGCAAGGAAAAGCTGTATTGTACCTTTGCATTTTTCTCCCAAACGAAGGACACTAGAATGAAAATTTTAAAGCCTCCTTTTAGTGCTTCATCTACACGTTATAGCCCTGAATTTTCCAATGCCTATCTCTTAGCAAAAGAGAGATATCGGCAAGGAAAAGCTGTATTGTACCTTTGCATTTTTCTCCCAAACGAAAGACACTAGAATGAAAATTTTAAAGCCTCCTGTTAGTGCTTCATATACACGTTATAGCCCTGAATTTTCCAATGCCTATCTCTTTGCAAAAGAGAGATATCGGCAAGGAAAAGCTGCATTGTACTTTTACATTTTTCTCCCAAACGAAAGACACTAGAATGAAAATTTTAAAGCCTCCTGTTAGTGCTTCATCTACACGTTATAGCCCTGAATTTTCCAATGCCTATCTCTTTGCAAAAGAGAGATATCGGCAAGGAAAAGCTGTATTGTACCTTTGCATTTTTCTCCCAAACGAAGGACACTAGAATGAAAATTTTAAAGCCTCCTGTTAGTGCTTCATTTACACGTTATAGCCCTGAATTTTCCAATGCCTAGCTCTTTGCAAAAGAGAGATATTGGCAAGGAAAAGCTGTAATGTACCTTTGCATTTTTCTCCCAAACGAAGGACACTAGAATGAAAATTTTAAAGCCTCCTGTTAGTGCTTCATCTACACGTTATAGCCCTGAATTTTCCAATGCCTAGCTCTTTGCAAAAGAGAGATATTGGCAAGGAAAAGCTGTATTGTACCTTTGCATTTTTCTCCCAAACGAAAGACACTAGAATGAAAATTTTAAAGTCTACTGTTAGTGCTTCATCTACACGTTATAGCCCTGAATTTTCCAATGCCTAGCTCTTTGCAAAAGAGAGATATCGGCAAGGAAAAGCTGTATTGTACCTTTGCATTTTTCTCCCAAACGAAAGACACTAGAATGAAAATTTTAAAGCCTCCTGTTAGTGCTTCATCTACACGTTATAGCCCTGAATTTTCCAATGCCTATCTCTTTGCAAAAGAGAGATATCGGCAAGGAAAAGCTGTATTGTACCTTTGCATGTTTCTCCCAAACGAAGGACACTAGAATGAAAATTTTAAAGCCTCCTATTAGTGCTTCATCTACACGTTATAGCCCTGAATTTTCCAATGCCTATCTCTTTGCAAAAGAGAGATATCGGCAAGGAAAAGCTGTATTGTACCTTTGCATTTTTCTCCCAAACGAAGGACACTAGAATGAAAATTTTAAAGCCTCCTGTTAGTGCTTCATCTACACGTTATAGCCCTGAATTTTCAAATGCCTATCTCTTTGCAAAAGAGAGATATCGGCAAGGAAAAGCTGTATTGTACCTTTGCATTTTTCTCCCAAACGAAAGACACTAGAATGAAAATTTTAAAGCCTCCTGTTAGTGCTTCATCTACACGTTATAGCCCTGAATTTTCCAATGCCTATCTCTTTGCAAAAGAGAGATATCGGCAAGGAAAAACTGTATTGTACCTTTGCATTTTTCTCCCAAACGAAAGACACTAGAATGAAAATTTTAAAGCCTCCTGTTAGTGCTTCATCTACACGTTATAGCCCTGAATTTTCCAATGCCTAGCTCTTTGCAAAAGAGAGATATTGGCAAGGAAAAGCTGTATTGTACCTTTGCATTTTTCTCCCAAACGAAAGACACTAGAATGAAAATTTTAAAGTCTACTGTTAGTGCTTCATCTACACGTTATAGCCCTGAATTTTCCAATGCCTAGCTCTTTGCAAAAGAGAGATATCGGCAAGGAAAAGCTGTATTGTACCTTTGCATTTTTCTCCCAAACGAAAGACACTAGAATGAAAATTTTAAAGCCTCCTGTTAGTGCTTCATCTACACGTTATAGCCCTGAATTTTCCAATGCCTATCTCTTTGCAAAAGAGAGATATCGGCAAGGAAAAGCTGTATTGTACCTTTGCATGTTTCTCCCAAACGAAGGACACTAGAATGAAAATTTTAAAGCCTCCTATTAGTGCTTCATCTACACGTTATAGCCCTGAATTTTCCAATGCCTATCTCTTTGCAAAAGAGAGATATCGGCAAGGAAAAGCTGTATTGTACCTTTGCATTTTTCTCCCAAACGAAGGACACTAGAATGAAAATTTTAAAGCCTCCTGTTAGTGCTTCATCTACACGTTATAGCCCTGAATTTTCAAATGCCTATCTCTTTGCAAAAGAGAGATATCGGCAAGGAAAAGCTGTATTGTACCTTTGCATTTTTCTCCCAAACGAAAGACACTAGAATGAAAATTTTAAAGCCTCCTGTTAGTGCTTCATCTACACGTTATAGCCCTGAATTTTCCAATGCCTATCTCTTTGCAAAAGAGAGATATCGGCAAGGAAAAACTGTATTGTACCTTTGCATTTTTCTCCCAAACGAAAGACACTAGAATGAAAATTTTAAAGCCTCCTGTTAGTGCTTCATCTACACGTTATAGCCCTGAATTTTCCAATGCCTAGCTCTTTGCAAAAGAGAGATATTGGCAAGGAAAAGCTGTATTGTACCTTTGCATTTTTCTCCCAAACGAAAGACACTAGAATGAAAATTTTAAAGTCTACTGTTAGTGCTTCATCTACACGTTATAGCCCTGAATTTTCCAATGCCTAGCTCTTTGCAAAAGAGAGATATCGGCAAGGAAAAGCTGTATTGTACCTTTGCATTTTTCTCCCAAACGAAAGACACTAGAATGAAAATTTTAAAGCCTCCTGTTAGTGCTTCATCTACACGTTATAGCCCTGAATTTTCCAATGCCTATCTCTTTGCAAAAGAGAGATATCGGCAAGGAAAAGCTGTATTGTACCTTTGCATTTTTCTCCCAAACGAAGGACACTAGAATGAAAATTTTAAAGCCTCCTGTTAGTGCTTCATTTACACGTTATAGCCCTGAATTTTCCAATGCCTAGCTCTTTGCAAAAGAGAGATATTGGCAAGGAAAAGCTGTAATGTACCTTTGCATTTTTCTCCCAAACGAAGGACACTAGAATGAAAATTTTAAAGCCTCCTGTTAGTGCTTCATCTACACGTTATAGCCCTGAATTTTCCAATGCCTATCTCTTTGCAAAAGAGAGATATCGGCAAGGAAAAGCAGCATTGTACTTTTGCATTTTTCTCCCAAACGAAAGACACTAGAATGAAAATTTTAAAGCCTCCTATTAGTGCTTCATCTACACGTTATAGCCCTGAATTTTCCAATGCCTAGCTCTTTGCAAAAGAGAGATATCGGCAAGGAAAAGCTGTATTGTACCTTTGCATTTTTCTCCCAAACGAAAGACACTAGAATTAAAATTTTAAAGCCTCCTGTTAGTGCTTCATCTACACGTTATAGCCCTGAATTTTCCAATGCCTATCTCTTTGCAAAAGAGAGATATCGGCAAGGAAAAGCTGTATTGTACCTTTGCATGTTTCTCCCAAACGAAGGACACTAGAATGAAAATTTTAAAGCCTCCTATTAGTGCTTCATCTACACGTTATAGCCCTGAATTTTCCAATGCCTATCTCTTTGCAAAAGAGAGATATCGGCAAGGAAAAGCTGTATTGTACCTTTGCATTTTTCTCCCAAACGAAGGACACTAGAATGAAAATTTTAAAGCCTCCTGTTAGTGCTTCATCTACACGTTAGAGCCCTGAATTTTCAAATGCCTATCTCTTTGCAAAAGAGAGATATCGGCAAGGAAAAGCTGTATTGTACCTTTGCATTTTTCTCCCAAACGAAAGACACAAGAATGAAAATTTTAAAGCCTCCTGTTAGTGCTTCATCTACACGTTATAGCCCTGAATTTTCCAATGCCTATCTCTTTGCAAAAGAGAGATATCGGCAAGGAAAAACTGTATTGTACCTTTGCATTTTTCTCCCAAACGAAAGACACTAGAATGAAAATTTTAAAGCCTCCTGTTAGTGCTTCATCTACACGTTATAGCCCTGAATTTTCCAATGCCTAGCTCTTTGCAAAAGAGAGATATTGGCAAGGAAAAGCTGTATTGTACCTTTGCATTTTTCTCCCAAACGAAAGACACTAGAATGAAAATTTTAAAGTCTACTGTTAGTGCTTCATCTACACGTTATAGCCCTGAATTTTCCAATGCCTAGCTCTTTGCAAAAGAGAGATATCGGCAAGGAAAAGCTGTATTGTACCTTTGCATTTTTCTCCCAAACGAAAGACACTAGAATGAAAATTTTAAAGCCTCCTGTTAGTGCTTCATCTACACGTTATAGCCCTGAATTTTCCAATGCCTATCTCTTTGCAAAAGAGAGATATCGGCAAGGAAAAGCTGTATTGTACCTTTGCATTTTTCTCCCAAACGAAGGACACTAGAATGAAAATTTTAAAGCCTCCTATTAGTGCTTCATCTACACGTTATAGCCCTGAATTTTCCAATGCCTATCTCTTTGCAAAAGAGAGATATCGGCAAGGAAAAGCTGTATTGTACCTTTGCATTTTTCTCCCAAACGAAGGACACTAGAATGAAAATTTTAAAGCCTCCTTTTAGTGCTTCATCTACACGTTATAGCCCTGAATTTTCCAATGCCTATCTCTTAGCAAAAGAGAGATATCGGCAAGGAAAAGCTGTATTGTACCTTTGCATTTTTCTCCCAAACGAAAGACACTAGAATGAAAATTTTAAAGCCTCCTGTTAGTGCTTCATATACACGTTATAGCCCTGAATTTTCCAATGCCTATCTCTTTGCAAAAGAGAGATATCGGCAAGGAAAAGCTGCATTGTACTTTTACATTTTTCTCCCAAACGAAAGACACTAGAATGAAAATTTTAAAGCCTCCTGTTAGTGCTTCATCTACACGTTATAGCCCTGAATTTTCCAATGCCTATCTCTTTGCAAAAGAGAGATATCGGCAAGGAAAAGCTGCATTGTACTTTTACATTTTTCTCCCAAACGAAAGACACTAGAATGAAAATTTTAAAGCCTCCTTTTAGTGCTTCATCTACACGTTATAGCCCTGAATTTTCCAATGCCTAGCTCTTTGCAAAAGAGAGATATTGGCAAGGAAAAGCTGTATTGTACCTTTGCATTTTTCTCCCAAACGAAGGACACTAGAATGAAAATTTTAAAGCCTCCTGTTAGTGCTTCATCTACACGTTATAGCCCTGAATTTTCCAATGCCTATCTCTTTGCAAAAGAGAGATATCGGCAAGGAAAAACTGTATTGTACCTTTGCATTTTTCTCCCGAACGAAAGACACTAGAATGAAAATTTTAAAGCCTCCTGTTAGTGCTTCATCTACACGTTATAGCCCTGAATTTTCCAATGCCTAGCTCTTTGCAAAAGAGAGATATTGGCAAGGAAAAGCTGTATTGTACCTTTGCATTTTTCTCCCAAACGAAAGACACTAGAATGAAAATTTTAAAGTCTACTGTTAGTGCTTCATCTACACGTTATAGCCCTGAATTTTCCAATGCCTATCTCTTTGCAAAAGAGAGATATCGGCAAGGAAAAGCTGTATTGTACCTTTGCATTTTTCTCCCAAACGAAAGACACTAGAATGAAAATTTTAAAGCCTCCTGTTAGTGCTTCATATACACGTTATAGCCCTGAATTTTCCAATGCCTAGCTCTTTGCAAAAGAGAGATATCGGCAAGGAAAAGCTGTATTGTACCTTTGCATTTTTCTCCCAAACGAAAGACACTAGAATGAAAATTTTAAAGCCTCCTGTTAGTGCTTCATCTACACGTTATAGCCCTGAATTTTCCAATGCCTAGCTCTTTGCAAAAGAGAGATATCGGCAAGGAAAAGCTGTATTGTACCTTTGCATTTTTCTCCCAAACGAAAGACACTAGAATGAAAATTTTAAAGCCTCCTGTTAGTGCTTCATCTACACGTTATAGCCCTGAATTTTCCAATGCCTATCTCTTTGCAAAAGAGAGATATCGGCAAGGAAAAGCTGTATTGTACCTTTGCATTTTTCTCCCAAACGAAGGACACTAGAATGAAAATTTTAAAACCTCCTATTAGTGCTTCATCTACACGTTATAGCCCTGAATTTTCCAATGCCTATCTCTTTGCAAAAGAGAGATATCGGCAAGGAAAAGCTGTATTGTACCTTTGCATTTTTCTCCCAAACGAAGTACACTAGAATGAAAATGTTAAAGCCTCCTGTTAGTGCTTCATCTACACGTTATAGCCCTGAATTTTCCAATGCCTATCTCTTTGCAAAAGAGAGATATCGGCAAGGAAAAGCTGTATTGTACCTTTGCATTTTTCTCCCAAACGAAAGACACTAGAATGAAAATTTTAAAGCCTCCTGTTAGTGCTTCATCTACACGTTATAGCCCTGCATTTTCCAATGCCTATCTCTTTGCAAAAGAGAGATATCGGCAAGGAAAAGCTGCATTGTACTTTTGCATTTTTCTCCCAAACGAAAGACACTAGAATGAAAATTTTAAAGCCTCCTGTTAGTGCTTCATCTATACGTTATAGCCCTGAATTTTCCAATGCCTATCTCTTTGCAAAAGAGAGATATCGGCAAGGAAAAGCTGTATTGTACCTTTGCATTTTTCTCCCAAACGAAGGACACTAGAATGAAAAATTTAAAGCCTCCTGTTAGTGCTTCATCTACACGTTATAGCCCTGAATTTTCCAATGCCTATCTCTTTGCAAAAGAGAGATATCGGCAAGGAAAAGCTGTATTGTACCTTTGCATTTTTCTCCCAAACGAAAGACACTAGAATGAAAATTTTAAAGCCTACTGTTAGTGCTTCATCTACACGTTATAGCCCTGAATTTTCCAATGCCTAGCTCTTTGCAAAAGAGAGATATCGTCGGCAAGGAAATGCTGTATTGTACCTTTGCATTTTTCTCCCAAACGAAAGACACTAGAATGAAAATGTTAAAGCCTACTGTTAGTGCTTCATCTACACGTTATAGCCCTGAATTTTCCAATGCCTAGCTCTTTGCAAAAGAGAGATATCGGCAAGGAAAAGCTGTATTGTACCTTTGCATTTTTCTCCCAAACGAAAGACACTAGAATGAAAATTTTAAAGCCTCCTGTTAGTGCTTCATCTACACGTTATAGCCCTGAATTTTCCAATGCCTATCTCTTTGCAAAAGAGAGATATCAGCAAGGAAAAGCTGTATTGTACCTTTGCATTTTTCTCCCAAACGAAGGACACTAGAATGAAAATTTTAAAGCCTCCTATTAGTGCTTCATCTACACGTTATAGCCCTGAATTTTCCAATGCCTATCTCTTTGCAAAAGAGAGATATCGGCAAGGAAAAACTGTATTGTACCTTTGCATTTTTCTCCCAAACGAAAGACACTAAAGTGAAAATTTTAAAGCCTCCTGTTAGTGCTTCATCTACACGTTATAGCCCTGAATTTTCCAATGCCTATCTCTTTGCAAAAGAGAGATATCGGCAAGGAAAAGCTGTATTGTACCTTTGCATTTTTCTCCCAAACGAAAGATACTAGAATGAAAATTTTAAATCCTACTGTTAGTGCTTCATCTGCACGTTATAGCCCTGAATTTTCCAATGCCTAGCTCTTTGCAAAAGAGAGATATCGGCAAGGAAAAGCTGTATTGTACCTTTGCATTTTTCTCCCAAACGAAAGACACTAGAATGAAAATTTTAAAGCCTACTGTTAGTGCTTCATCTACACGTTATAGCCCTGAATTTTCCAATGCCTAGCTCTTTGCAAAAGAGAGATATCAGCAAGGAAAAGCTGTATTGTACCTTTGCATTTTTCTCCCAAACGAAAGACACTAGAATGAAAATTTTAAAGCCTCCTGTTAGTGCTTCATCTACACGTTATAGCCCTGAATTTTCCAATGCCTATCTCTTTTCAAAAGAGAGATATCGGCAAGGAAAAGATGTATTGTACCTTTGCATTTTTCTCCCAAACGAAGGATACTAGAATGAAAATGTTAAAGCCTCCTATTAGTGCTTCATCTACACGTTATAGCCCTGAATTTTCCAATGCCTATCTCTTTGCAAAAGAGAGATATCGGCAAGGAAAAGTGTATTGTACTTTTGCATTTTTCTCCCAAACGAAAGACACTAGAATGATAATTTTAAAGCCTCCTGTTAGTGCTTCATCTACACGTTATAGCACTGCATTTTCCAATGCCTATCTCTTTGCAAAAGAGAGATATCGGCAAGGAAAAGCTGCATTGTACTTTTGCATTTTTCTCCCAAACGAAAGACACTAGAATGAAAATTTTAAAGCCTCCTGTTAGTGCTTCATCTACACGTTATAGCCCTGAATTTTCCAATGCCTATCTCTTTGCAAAAGAGAGATATCGGCAAGGAAAAGCTGTATTGTGCCTTTGCATTTTTCTCCCAAACGAAAGACACTAGAATGAAAATGTTAAAGCCTACTGTTAGTGCTTCATCTACACGTTATAGCCCTGAATTTTCCAATGCCTAGCTCTTTGCAAAAGAGAGATATCGGCAAGGAAAAGCTGTATTGTACCTTTGCATTTTTCTCCCAAACGAAAGACACTAGAATGAAAATTTTAAAGGCTCCTGTTAGTGCTTCATCTACACGTTATAGCCCTGAATTTTCCAATGCCTATCTCTTTGCAAAAGAGAGATATCGGCAAGGAAAAGCTGTATTGTACCTTTGCATTTTTCTCCCAAACGAAAGACACTAGAATGAAAATTTTAAATCCTACTGTTAGTGCTTCATCTACACGTTATAGCCCTGAATTTTCCAATGCCTAGCTCTTTGCAAAAGAGAGATATCGACAAGGAAAAGCTGTATTGTACCTTTGCATTTTTCTCCCAAACGAAAGACACTAGAATGAAAATTTTAAAGCCTCCTGTTAGTGCTTCATCTACACGTTATAGCCCTGAATTTTCCAATGCCTATCTCTTTGCAAAAGAGAGATATCGGCAAGGAAAAGCTGTATTGTACCTTTGCATTTTTCTCCCAAACGAAGGACACTAGAATGAAAATTTTAAAGCCTCCTGTTAGTGCTTCATCTACACGTAATAGCCCTGAATTTTCCAATGCCTATCTCTTTGCAAAAGAGAGATATCGGCAAGGAAATGCTGTATTGTACCTTTGCATTTTTCTCCCAAACGAAAGACACTAGAATGAAAATTTTAAAGCCTCCTGTTAGTGCTTCATCTACACGTTATAGCCCTGCATTTTCCAATGCCTATCTCTTTGCAAAAGAGAGATATCGGCAAGGAAAAGTTGCATTGTACTTTTGCATTTTTCTCCCAAACGAAAGACACTAGAATGAAAATTGTAAAGCCTCCTGTTAGTGCTTCATCTACACGTTATAGCCCTGCATTTTCCAATGCCTATCTCTTTGCAAAAGAGAGATATCGGCAAGGAAAAGCTGTATTGTACCTTTGCATTTTTCTCCCAAACGAAAGACACTAGAATGAAAATGTTAAAGCCTACTGTAAGTGCTTCATCTACACGTTATAGCCCTGAATTTTCCAATGCCTATCTCTTTGCAAAAGAGAGATATCGGCAAGGAAAAGCTGTATTGTACCTTTGCATTTTTCTCCCAAACGAAAGACACTAGAATGAAAATTTTAAAGCCTCCTGTTAGTGCTTCATCTATACGTTATAGCCCTGAATTTTCCAATGCCTAGCTCTTTGCAAAAGAGAGATATCGGCAAGGAAAAGCTGTATTGTACCTTTGCATTTTTCTCCCAAACGAAAGACACTAGAATGAAAATTTTAAAGCCTCCTGTTAGTGCTTCATCTACACGTTATAGCCCTGAATTTTCCAATGCCTATCTCTTTGCAAAAGAGAGATATCGGCAAGGAAAAGCTGTATTGTACCTTTGCATTTTTCTCCCAAACGAAGGACACTAGAATGAAAATTTTAAAGCCTCCTATTAGTGCTTCATCTACACGTTATAGCCCTGAATTTTCCAATGCCTATCTCTTTGCAAAAGAGAGATATCGGCAAGGAAAAGCTGTATTGTACCTTTGCATTTTTCTCCCAAACGAAGTACACTAGAATGAAAATTTTAAAGCCTCCTGTTAGTGCTTCATCTACACGTTATAGCCCTGAATTTTCCAATGCCTATCTCTTTGCAAAAGAGAGATATCGGCAAGGAAAAGCTGTATTGTACTTTTGCATTTTTCTCCCAAACGAAAGACACTAGAATGAAAATTTTAAAGCCTCCTGTTAGTGCTTCATCTACACGTTATAGCCCTGCATTTTCCAATGCCTATCTCTTTGCAAAAGAGAGATATCGGCAAGGAAAAGCTGCATTGTACTTTTGCATTTTTCTCCCAAACGAAAGACACTAGAATGAAAATTTTAAAGCCTCCTGTTAGTGCTTCATCTACACGTTATAGCCCTGAATTTTCCAATGCCTAGCTCTTTGCAAAAGAGAGATATTGGCAAGGAAAAGCTGTATTGTACCTTTGCATTTTTCTCCCAAACGAAAGACACTAGAATGAAAATTTTAAAGCCTCCTGTTAGTGCTTCATCTACACGATATAGCCCTGAATTTTCCAATGCCTATCTCTTTGCAAAAGAGAGATATCGGCAAGGAAAAGCTGTATTGTACCTTTGCATTTTTCTCCCAAACGAAGGACACTAGAATGAAAATTTTAAAGCCTCCTGTTAGTGCTTCATCTACACGTTATAGCCCTGAATTTTCCAATGCCTATTTCTTTGCAAAAGAGAGATATCGGCAAGGAAAAGCTGTATTGTACCTTTGCATTTTTCTCCCAAACGAAAGACACTAGAATGAAAATTTTAAAGCCTACTGTTAGTGCTTCATCTACACGTTATAGCCCTGAATTTTCCAATGCCTAGCTCTTTGCAAAAGAGAGATATCGGCAAGGAAAAGCTGTATTGTACCTTTGCATTTTTCTCCCAAACGAAAGACACTAGAATGAAAATTTTAAAGCCTCCTGTTAGTGCTTCATCTACACGTTATAGCCCTGAATTTTCCAATGCCTATCTCTTTGCAAAAGAGAGATATCGGCAAGGAAAAGCTGTATTGTACCTTTGCTTTTTTCTCCCAAACGAAAGACACTAGAATGAAAATTTTAAAGCCTCCTATTAGTGCTTCATCTACACGTTATAGCCCTGAATTTTCCAATGCCTATCTCTTTGCAAAAGAGAGATATCGGCAAGGAAAAGCTGCATTGTACTTTTGCATTTTTCTCCCAAACGAAAGACACTAGAATGAAAATTTTAAAGCCTCCTGTTAGTGCTTCATCTACACGTTATAGCCCTGAATTTTCCAATGCCTAGCTCTTTGCAAAAGAGAGATATTGGCAAGGAAAAGCTGTATTGTACCTTTGCATTTTTCTCCCAAACGAAAGACACTAGAATGAAAATTTAAAAGCCTCCTGTTAGTGCTTCATGTACGCGGTATAGCCCTGAATTTTCCAATGCCTAGCTCTTTGCAAAAGAGAGATATCGGCAAGGAAAAGCTGTATTGTACCTTTGCATTTTTCTCCCAAACGAAAGACACTAGAATGAAAATTTTAAAGCCTCCTGTTAGTGCTTCATCTACACGTTATAGCCCTGAATTTTCCAATGCCTATCTCTTTGCAAAAGAGAGATATCGGCAAGGAAATGCTGTATTGTACCTTTGCATTTTTCTCCCAAACGAAAGACACTAGAATGAAAATTTTAAAGCCTCCTGTTAGTGCTTCATCTACACGTTATAGCCCTGCATTTTCCAATGCCTATCTCTTTGCAAAAGAGAGATATCGGCAAGGAAAAGCTGCATTGTACTTTTGCATTTTTCTCCCAAACGAAAGACACTAGAATGAAAATTTTAAAGCCTCCTGTTAGTGCTTCATCTACACGTTATTGCCCTGAATTTTCCAATGCCTAGCTCTTTGCAAAAGAGAGATATTGGCAAGGAAAAGCTGTATTGTACCTTTGCATTTTTCTCCCAAACGAAAGACACTAGAATGAAAATTTTAAAGCCTCCTGTTAGTGCTTCATCTACACGTTATAGCCCTGAATTTTCCAATGCCTATCTCTTTGCAAAAGAGAGATATCGGCAAGGAAAAACTGTATTGTACCTTTGCATTTTTCTCCCAAACGAAAGACACTAGAATGAAAATTTTAAAGCCTCCTGTTAGTGCTTCATCTACACGTTATAGCCCTGAATTTTCCAATGCCTATCTCTTTGCAAAAGAGAGATATCGGCAAGGAAAAGCTGTATTGTACCTTTGCATTTTTCTCCCAAACGAAGGACACTAGAATGAAAATTTTAAAGCCTCCTATTAGTGCTTCATCTACACGTTATAGCCCTGAATTTTCCAATGCCTATCTCTTTGCAAAAGAGAGATATCGGCAAGGAAAAGCTGTATTGTACCTTTGCATTTTTCTCCCAAACGAAGTACACTAGAATGAAAATGTTAAAGCCTCCTGTTAGTGCTTCATCTACACGTTATAGCCCTGAATTTTCCAATGCCTATCTCTTTGCAAAAGAGAGATATCGGCAAGGAAAAGCTGTTTTGTACCTTTGCATTTTTCTCCCAAACGAAAGACACTAGAATGAAAATTTTAAAGCCTCCTGTTAGTGCTTCATCTACACGTTATAGCCCTGCATTTTCCAATGCCTATCTCTTTGCAAAAGAGAGATATCGGCAAGGAAAAGCTGCATTGTACTTTTGCATTTTTCTCCCAAACGAAAGACACTAGAATGAAAATTTTAAAGCCTCCTGTTAGTGCTTCATCTACACGTTATAGCCCTGAATTTTCCAATGCCTAGCTCTTTGCAAAAGAGAGATATTGGCAAGGAAAAGCTGTATTGTTCCTTTGCATTTTTCTCCCAAACGAAAGACACTAGAATGAAAATTTTAAAGCCTACTGTTAGTGCTTCATCTACACGTTATAGCCCTGAATTTTCCAATGCCTAGCTCTTTGCAAAAGAGAGATATCGGCAAGGAAAAGCTGTATTGTACCTTTGCATTTTTCTCCCAAACGAAAGACACTAGAATGAAAATTTTAAAGCCTCCTGTTAGTGCTTCATCTACACGTTATAGCCCTGAATTTTCCAATGCCTATCTCTTTGCAAAAGAGAGATATCGGCAAGGAAAAGCTGTATTGTACCTTTGCTTTTTTCTCCCAAACGAAAGACACTAGAATGAAAATTTTAAAGCCTCCTATTAGTGCTTCATCTACACGTTATAGCCCTGAATTTTCCAATGCCTATCTCTTTGCAAAAGAGAGATATCGGCAAGGAAAAGCTGCATTGTACTTTTGCATTTTTCTCCCAAACGAAAGACACTAGAATGAAAATTTTAAAGCCTCCTGTTAGTGCTTCATCTACACGTTATAGCCCTGAATTTTCCAATGCCTAGCTCTTTGCAAAAGAGAGATATTGGCAAGGAAAAGCTGTATTGTACCTTTGCATTTTTCTCCCAAACGAAAGACACTAGAATGAAAATTTAAAAGCCTCCTGTTAGTGCTTCATCTACACGGTATAGCCCTGAATTTTCCAATGCCTAGCTCTTTGCAAAAGAGAGATATCGGCAAGGAAAAGCTGTATTGTACCTTTGCATTTTTCTCCCAAACGAAAGACACTAGAATGCAAACTACAGGTAGTGCTGCAGGGCCCACACCCTTTTACTTGCCTTACAGAGCAGCTCTGGAGCTGTTACAGTGCCCAGCTGCTGCAAGAAATCAGCTTGAATGCTTCAGGGGATGGGGCATGGCCAACATGAGCCCCACACCAAAGGAGGGGGGAGGTGTTTAATGCGAACTAGGGGTCATCCAAGCACTGCAAAAGGCCGCCATGCCCTGCATGCCCCTTTTCTCTTTTCATATGCAGATGAGGGTTCCAGTCAACTTTGGCCCACTGCTTGGATAACATCACCGTATGCAAATCCGTCTGCTGCAGACCTTCCCCCAGGAGTGCTTGTACTAGTTGTTGCATATGGTTTGATATTTGATGGTGCTTCAGTATTAGGCAGCCTTCCGCCCTCCCATGTTCATCTGAAAAGATGTGGTCTCCCTGCAGTTGTTGTCCCCAGATGAGAGTTCACTTGTGCTGCCTCAGTTGAATCTCCTTTACTTGACAGAGATGTGCCTGAGCAGCTGCCCTCACCAGCCCTATCCCAAATCATACTTATTTTGCATAGGAGATACCATGGTCATGAAGATTGTTCTCCAAGGGTGAGGTTCATTCATTGCATTCTGGGTATGCTGACCCCTGTGATTTTCCCAAATGTGGGAAACTCGACTGCATTATTTGTGGTAGTGGGGGACTGTGTTTGTGCTTTCCTCTGGTCAGCTCTGGTAAAAGTCAGATTTCTTTGTCTCAGATCTTCCTCTAGCCTTGTTCTTCTTTCGAGAGTTCCCTTGTGCTGCCTCAGTTGGATCTCTTTCACTTGACAGGGGGGTGCCCGAACAGCGACCCTCCCCAGCTCTAGCCCAACTCCTACTTACCTGCCAGGTGAGATACTATGATCATGAAGGTGCTTCTCCCAGGGCAAGGCTCACCCATTGCACTCTGGGTGTGCTGCCCCTGCGATTTCCCCAAATGTGGGAAACTTGACTGCATAATTTGTGTTTCCCCTGGTCGGCTCTCGTATAATTTAGATCTCTTTGTCTCAGGTCTCTCTCCAGCCTAGTTTGCTGTCTGTTTCCACTTCTCTTTTCTTCAACCGCTCCCTTCTATACCCTTGTGCACTATCCTGACTTCTCCTCCCGTCTGCTTACTTTGTGCCTTCCAATGCACAATGCAAACTACAGGTAGTGCTGCAGGGCCCACACCCTTTTACTTGCCTTACAGAGCAGCTCTGGAGCTGTTACAGTGCCCAGCTGCTGCAAGAAATCAGCTTGAATGCTTCAGGGGATGGGGCATGGCCAACATGAGCCCCACACCAAAGGAGGGTGGAGGTGTTTAATGCGAACTAGGGGTCATCCAAGCACCGCAAAAGGCCGCCATGCCCTGCACGCCCCTTTTCTCTTTTCATATGCAGATGAGGGTTGAAGCCAACTTTGACCCACTGCTTGGATGACATCACCGTATGCAAATCCGTCTTCTGCAGAACTTCCCCCAGGAATGCTTGCACTAGTTGTTGCATTTGGTTTGTTGTTTGGGGGTGCTTCAGTATTAGGCAGCCTTCTGCCCTCCCATGTTCATCTGAAAATATGTGTTCTCCCTGCAGTTGTTGTCCCCAGATGAGAGTTCCCTTGTGCTGCCTCAGTAGAATCTCCTTTACTTGACAGAGATGTGCATGAGCAGCGGCCCTCCCCAGCCCTATTCCAAATCATACTTATTTTGCATAGGAGATACCATGGTCATGAAGATTGTTCTCCCAGGGTGAGGTTCATTCATTGCATTTTGGGTATGCTGACCCCTGTGATTTCCCCAAATGTGGGAAACTTGACTGCATTATTTGTGGTAGTGGGGGACTGTGTTTGTGCTTTCCTCTGGTCAGCTCTGGTAAAAGTCAGATTTCTTTGTCTCAGATTTTCCTCTAGCCTTGTTCTTCTTTCGAGAGTTCCATTGTGCTGCCTCAGTTGGATCTCCTTCACTTGACAGGGGGGTACCCGAGCAGCGACCCTCCCCAGCTCTAGCCCAACTCCTACTTACCTGCCAGGTGAGATACTATGATCATGAAGGTGCTTCTCCCAGGGCAAGGCTCACCCATTGCACTCTGGGTGTGCTGCCCCTGCGATTTCCCCAAATGTGGGAAACTTGACTGCATAATTTGTGTTTCCCCTGGTCGGCTCTCGTATAATTCAGATCTATTTGTCTCAGGTCTCTCTCCAGCCTAGTTTGCTGTCTGTTTCCACTTCTCTTTTCTTCAGCCGCTCCCTTCTATACCCTTGTGCACTATCCTGACTTCTCCTCCCGTCTGCTTACTTTGTGCCTTCCAATGCACAATGCAAACTACAGGTAGTGCTGCAGGGCCCACACCCTTTTACTTGCCTTACAGAGCAGCTCTGGAGCTGTTACAGTGCCCAGCTGCTGCGAGAAATCAGCTTGAATGCTTCAGGGGATGGGGCATGGCCAACATGAGCCCCACACCAAAGGAGGGGGGAGGTGTTTAATGCGAACTAGGGGTCATCCAAGCACTGCAAAAGGCCGCCATGCCCTGCATGCCCCTTTTCTCTTTTCATATGCAGATGAGGGTTCCAGTCAACTTTGGCCCACTGCTTGGATAACATCACCGTATGCAAATCCGTCTGCTGCAGACCTTCCCCCAGGAGTGCTTGTACTAGTTGTTGCATATGGTTTGATATTTGATGGTGCTTCAGTATTAGGCAGCCTTCCGCCCTCCCATGTTCATCTGAAAAGATGTGGT
This sequence comes from Pseudophryne corroboree, assembly GCF_028390025.1. Taxonomy (NCBI): domain Eukaryota; kingdom Metazoa; phylum Chordata; class Amphibia; order Anura; family Myobatrachidae; genus Pseudophryne; species Pseudophryne corroboree. The sequence continues at coordinate 89,270 of NW_026970564.1, forward strand.
CTCCCTGCAGTTGTTGTCCCCAGATGAGAGTTCACTTGTGCTGCCTCAGTTGAATCTCCTTTACTTGACAGAGATGTGCCTGAGCAGCTGCCCTCACCAGCCCTATCCCAAATCATACTTATTTTGCATAGGAGATACCATGGTCATGAAGATTGTTCTCCCAGGGTGAGGTTCATTCATTGCATTCTGGGTATGCTGACCCCTGTGATTTTCCCAAATGTGGGAAACTCGACTGCATTATTTGTGGTAGTGGGGGACTGTGTTTGTGCTTTCCTCTGGTCAGCTCTGGTAAAAGTCAGATTTCTTTGTCTCAGATCTTCCTCTAGCCTTGTTCTTCTTTCGAGAGTTCCCTGGTGCTGCCTCAGTTGGATCTCCTTCACTTCACAGGGGGGAACCCGAGCAGCGACCCTCCCCAGCTCTAGCCCAACTCCTACTTACCTGCCAGGTGAGATACTATGATCATGAAGGTGCTTCTCCCAGGGCAAGGCTCAACCATTGCACTCTGGGTGTGCTGCTCCTGCAATTTCCCCAAATGTGGGAAACTTGACTGCATAATTTGTGTTTCCCCTCGTCGGCTCTCGTATAATTCAGATCTCTTTGTCTCAGGTCTCTCTCCAGCCTAGTTTGCTGTCTGTTTCCACTTCTCTTTTCTTCAGCCGCTCCCTTCTATACCCTTGTGCACTATCCTGACTTCTCCTCCCGTCTGCTTACTTTGTGCCTTCCAATGCACAATGCAAACTACAGGTAGTGCTGCAGGGCCCACACCCTTTTACTTGCCTTACAGAGCAGCTCTGGAGCTGTTACAGTGCCCAGCTGCTGCAAGAAATCAGCTTGAATGCTTCAGGGGCTGGGGCATAGCCAACATGAGCCCCACACCAAAGGAGGGTGGAGGTGTTTAATGCAAACTAGGGGTCAGCCAAGCGCCGCAAAAGGCCACCATGCCCTGCACGCCCCTTTTCTCTTTTCATATGCAGACGAGGGTTGAAGCCAACTTTGACCCACTGCTTGGATGACATCACCATATGCAAATCCATCTGCGGCAGGCCTTCCCCCAGGAATGCTTGCACTAGTTGTTGCATTTGGTTTGTTGTTTGGGGGTGCTTCAGTATTAGGCAGCCTTCTGCCCTCCCATGTTCATCTGAAAATATATGTTCTCCCTGCAGTTGTTGTCCCAAGATGAGAGTTCCCTTGTGCTGCCTCAGTTGAATCTCCTTTACTTGACAGAGATGTGCCTGAGCAGCGGCCCTCCCCAGCTCTATCCCAAATCATACTTATTTTGCATAGGAGATACCATGGTCATGAAGATTATTCTCCCAGGGTGAGGTTCATTCATTGCATTATGGGTATGCTGACCCCTGTGATTTCCCCAAATGTGGGAAACTCGACTGCTTTATTTGTGGTAGTGGGGGACTGTGTTTGTGTTTTCCTCTGGTCAGCTCTGGTAAAAGTCAGATTTCTTTGTTCAGATCTTCCTCTAGCCTTGTTCTTCTTTTGAGAGTTCCCTTGTGCTGCCTCAGTTGGATCTCCTTCACTTGACAGGGGGGTGCCCAAGCAGAGACCCTCCCCAGCTCTAGCCCAACTCCTACTTACCTGCCAGGTGAGATACTATGATCATGAAGGTGCTTCTCCCAGGGCAAGGCTCACCCATTGCACTCTGGGTGTGCTGCCCCTGCGATTTCCCCAAATGTGGGAAACTTGACTGCATAATTTGTGTTTCCCCTGGTCGGCTCTCGTGTAATTCAGATCTCTTTGTCTCAGGTCTCTCTCCAACCTAGTTTGCTGTCTGTTTCCACTTCTCTTTTCTTCAGCCGCTCCCTTCTATACCCTTGTGCACTATCCTGACTTCTCCTCCCGTCTGCTTACTTTGTGCCTTCCAATGCACAATGCAAACTACAGGTAGTGCTGCAGGGCCCACACCCTTTTACTTGCCTTACAGAGCAGCTCTGGAGATGTTACAGTGCCCAGCTGCTGCAAGAAATCAGCTTGAATGCTTCAGGGGATGGGGCATGGCCAACATGAGCCCCACACCAAAGGAGGGTGGAGGTGTTTAATGCGAACTAGGGGTCATCCAAGCACCGCAAAAGGCCGCCATGCCCTGCACGCTCCTTTTCTCTTTTCATATGCAGATGAGGGTTGAAGCCAACTTTGACCCACTGCTTGGATGACATCACCGAATGCAAATCCGTCTTCTGCAGAACTTCCCCCAGGAATGCTTGCACTAGTTGTTGCATTTGGTTTGTTGTTTGGGGGTGCTTCAGTATTAGGCAGCCTTCTGCCCTCCCATGTTCATCTGAAAATATGTGTTCTCCCTGCAGTTGTTGTCCCCAGATGAGAGTTCCCTTGTGCTGCCTCAGTTGAATCTCCTTTACTTGACAGAGATGTGCATGAGCAGCGGCCCTCCCCAGCCCTATTCCAAATCATACTTATTTTGCATAGGAGATACCATGGTCATGAAGATTGTTCTCCCAGGGTGAGGTTCATTCATTGCATTTTGGGTATGCTGACCCCTGTGATTTCCCCAAATGTGGGAAACTTGACTGCATTATTTGTGGTAGTGGGGGACTGTGTTTGTGCTTTCCTCTGGTCAGCTCTGGTAAAAGTCAGATTTCTTTGTCTCAGATTTTCCTCTAGCCTTGTTCTTCTTTCGAGAGTTCCCTTGTGCTGCCTCAGTTGGATCTCCTTCAGTTTACAGGGGGGTACCCGAGCAGCGATCCTCCCCAGCTCTAGCCCAACTCCTACTTACCTGCCAGGTGAGATACTATGATCATGAAGGTGCTTCTCCCAGGGCAAGGCTCACCCATTGCACTCTAGGTGTGCTGCTCCTGCGATTTCCCCAAATGTGGGAAACTTGACTGCATAATTTGTGTTTCCCCTGGTCGGCTCTCGTATAATTCAGATCTCTTTGTCTCAGGTCTCTCTCCAGCCTAGTTTGCTGTCTGTTTCCACTTCTCTTTTCTTGAGCCGCTCCCTTCTATGCCCTTGCGCACTATCCTGACTTCTCCTCCTGTCTGCTTACTTTGTGCCTTCCAACGCACAATGCGAACTACAGGTAGTGCTGCAGGGCCCACACCCTTTTACTTGCCTTACAGAGCAGCTCTGGAGCTGTTACAGTGCCCAGCTGCTGCAAGAAATCAGCTTGAATGCTTCAGGGGCTGGGGCATAGCCAACATGAGCCCCACACCAAAGGAGGGTGGAGGTGTTTAATGCAAACTAGGGGTCAGCCAAGTGCCGCAAAAGGCCACCATGCCCTGCACGCCCCTTTTCTCTTTTCATATGCAGACGAGGGTTGAAGCCAACTTTGACCCACTGCTTGGATGACATCACCATATGCAAATCCATCTGCGGCAGGCCTTCCCCCAGGAATGCTTGCACTAGTTGTTGCATTTGGTTTGTTGTTTGGGGGTGCTTCAGTATTAGGCAGCTTTCTGCCCTCCCATGTTCATCTGAAAATATATGTTCTCCCTGCAGTTGTTGTCCCCAGATGAGAGTTCCCTTGTGCTGCCTCAGTTGAATCTCCTTTACTTGACAGAGATGTGCATGAGCAGCGGCCCTCCCCAGCCCTATTCCAAATCATACTTATTTTGCATAGGAGATACCATGGTCATGAAGATTTTTCTCCCAGGGTGAGGTTCATTCATTGCATTTTGGGTATGCTGACCCCTGTGATTTCCCCAAATGTGGGAAACTCAACTGCATTATTTGTGGTAGTGGGGGACTGTGTTTGTGCTTTCCTCTGGTCAGCTCTAGTAAAAGTCAGATTTCTTTGTCTCACATTTTCCTCTAGCCTTGTTCTTCTTTCGAGAGTTCCCTTGTGCTGCCTTTGTTGGATCTCCTTCACTTTACAGGGGGGTACCCGAGCAGCGACCCTCCCCAGCTCTAGCCCAACTCCTACTTACCTGCCAGGTGAGATACTATGATCATTAAGGTGCTTCTCCCAGGGCAAGGCTCACCCATTGTACTCTGGGTGTGCTGCTCCTGCGATTTCCCCAAATGTGGGAAACTTGACTGCATAATTTGTGTTTCCCCTCGTCGGCTCTCGTATAATTCAGATCTCTTTGTCTCAGGTCTCTCTCCAGCCTAGTTTGCTGTCTGTTTCCACTTCTCTTTTCTTCAGCCGCTCCCTTCTATACCCTTGTGCACTATCCTGACTTCTCCTCCCGTCTGCTTACTTTGTGCCTTCCAATGCACAATGCAAACTACAGGTAGTGCTGCAGGGCCCACACCCTTTTACTTGCCTTACAGAGCAGCTCTGGAGCTGTTACAGTGCCCAGCTGCTGCAAGAAATCAGCTTGAATGCTTCAGGGGCTGGGGCATAGCCAACATCATCCCCACACCGAAGGAGGGTGGAGGTGTTTAATGCAAACTAGGGGTCAGTCAAGCGCCGCAAAAGGCCACCATGCCCTGCACGCCCCTTTTCTGTTTTCATATGCAGATGAGGGTTGAAGCCAACTTTGACCCACTGCTTGGATGACATCACCATATGCAAATCCATCTGCGGCAGGCCTTCCCCCAGGAATGCTTGCACTAGTTGTTGCATTTGGTTTGTTGTTTGGGGGTGCTTCAGTATTAGGCAGCCTTCTGCTGCACCCTGCTTTGGTGTGGGGCTCATGTTGGCCATGCCCCATCCCCTGAAGCTTTCAAGCAGATTTCTTGCAGCAGCTGGGCACTGTAACAGCTCAAGAGCTGCTCTGTAAGGCAAGTAAAAGGGTGTGGGCCCTGCAGCACTACCTGTAGTTTGCATTGTGCATTGGAAGGCACAAAGTAAGCAGACGGGAGGAGAAGTCAGGATAGTGCACAAGGGTATAGAAGGGAGCGGCTGAAGAAAAGAGAAGTGGAAACAGACAGCAAACTAGGCTGGAGAGAGATCTGAGACAAAGAGATCTGAATTATACGATAGCCGACCAGGGGAAACACAAATTATGCAGTCAAGTTTCCCACATTTGGGGAAATCGCAGGGGCAGCACACCCAGAGTGCAATGGGTGAGCCTTGCCCTGGGAGAAGCACCTTCATGATCATAGTATCTCACCTGGCAGGTAAGTATGAGTTGGGCTAGAGCTGGGGAGGGTCGCTGCTCGGGCACCCCCCTGTTAAGTGAAGGAGATCCAACTGAGGCAGCACAAGGGAACTCTCAAAAGAAGAACAAGGCTAGAGGAAGATCTGAAACAAAGAAATCTGACTTTTACCAGAGCTGACCAGAAGAAAACACAAACACAGTCCCCCACTACCACAAATAAAGCAGTCGAGGTGAGGTTCATTCATTGCATTTTGGGTATGCTGACCCCTGTGATTTCCCCAAATGTGGGAAACTCGACTGCTTTATTTGTGGTAGTGGGGGACTGTGTTTGTGTTTTCTTCTGGTCAGCTCTGGTAAAAGTCAGATTTCTTTGTTTCAGATCTTCCTCTAGCCTTGTTCTTCTTTTGAGAGTTCCCTTGTGCTGCCTCAGTTGGATCTCCTTCACTTAACAGGGGGGTGCCCGAGCAGCGACCCTCCCCAGCTCTAGCCCAACTCCTACTTACCTGCCAGGTGAGATACTATGATCATGAAGGTGCTTCTCCCAGGGCAAGGCTCACCCATTGCACTCTGGGTGTGCAGCCCCTGCGATTTCCCCAAATGTGGGAAACTTGACTGCATAATTTGTGTTTCCCCTGGTCGGCTCTCGTATAATTCAGATCTCTTTGTCTCAGATCTCTCTCCAGCCTAGTTTGCTGTCTGTTTCCACTTCTCTTTTCTTCAGCCGCTCCCTTCTATACCCTTGTGCACTATCCTGACTTCTCCTCCCGTCTGCTTACTTTGTGCCTTCCAATGCACAATGCAAACTACAGGTAGTGCTGCAGGGCCCACACCCTTTTACTTGCCTTACAGAGCAGCTCTGGAGCTGTTACAGTGCCCAGCTGCTGCAAGAAATCTGCTTGAATGCTTCAGGGGATGGGACATGGCCAACATGAGCCCCACACCAAAGGAGGGTGGAGCAGAAGGCTGACTAATACTGAAGCACCCCCAAACAACAAACCAAATGCAACAACTAGTGCAAGCATTCCTGGGGGAAGGCCTGCCGCAGATGGATTTGCATATGGTGATGTCATCCAAGCAGTGGGTCAAAGTTGGCTTCAACCCTCGTCTGCATATGAAAACAGAAAAGGGGCGTGCAGGGCATGGTGGCCTTTTGCGGCGCTTGACCGACCCCTAGTTTGCATTAAACACCTCCACCCTCCTTCGGTGTGGGGCTCATGTTGGCTATGCCCCAGCCCCTGAAGCATTCAAGCTGATTTCTTGCAGCAGCTGGGCACTTTAACAGCTCCAGAGCTGCTCTGTAAGGCAAGTAAAAGGGTGTGGGCCCTGCAGCACTACCTGTAGTTTGCATTGTGCATTGGAAGGCACAAAGTAAGCAGACGGGAGGAGAAGTCAGGATAGTGCACAAGGGTATAGAAGGGAGCGGCTGAAGAAAAGAGAAGTGGAAACAGACAGCAAACTAGGCTGGAGAGAGACCTGAGACAAAGAGATCTGAATTATACGAGAGCCGACCAGGGGAAACACAAATTATGCAGTCAAGTTTCCCACATTTGGGGAAATCGCAGGAGCAGCACACCCAGAGTGCAATGGGTGAGCCTTGCCCTGGGAGAAGCACCTTCATGATCATAGTATCTCACCTGGCAGGTAAGTAGGAGTTGGGCTAGAGCTGGGGAGGGTCGCTGCTCGGGTACCCCCCTGTCAAGTGAAGGAGATCCAACTGAGGCAGCACAAGGGAACTCTCGAAAGAAGAACAAGGCAAGAGGAAAATCTGAGACAAAGAAATCTGACTTTTACCAGAGCTGACCAGAGGAAAGCACAAACACAGTCCCCCACTACCACAAATAATGCAGTTGAGTTTCCCACATTTGGGGAAATCACAGGGGTCAGCATACCCAAAATGCAATGAATGAACCTCACCCTGGGAGAACAATCTTCATGACCATGGTATCTCCTATGCAAAATAAGTATGATTTGGAATAGGGCTGGGGAGGGCCGCTGCTCATGCACATCTCTGTCAAGTAAAGGAGATTTAACTGAGGCAGCACAAGGGAACTCTCATCTGGGGACAACAACTGCAGGGAGAACACATATTTTCAGATGAACATGGGAGGGCAGAAGGCTGCCTAATACTGAAGCACCCCCAAACAACAAACCAAATGCAACAACTAGTGCAAGCATTCCTGGGGGAAGTTCTGCAGAAGACGGATTTGCATACGGTGATGTCATACAAGCAGTGGGTCAAAGTTGGCTTCAACCCTCATCTGCATATGAAAAGAGAAAAGGGGCGTGCAGGGCATGGCGGCCTTTTGCGGTGCTTGGATGACCCCTAGTTCGCATTAAACACCTCCACCCTCCTTTGGTGTGGGGCTCATGTTGGCCATGCCCCATCCCCTGAAGCATTCAAGCAGATTTCTTGCAGCAGCTGGGCACTGTAACAGCTCCAGAGCTGCTCTGTAAGGCAAGTAAAAGGGTGTGGGCCCTGCAGCACTACCTGTAGTTTGCATTGTGCATTGGAAGGCACAAAGTAAGCAGACGGGAGGAGAAGTCAGGATAGTGCACAAGGGTATAGAAGGGAGCGGCTGAAGAAAAGAGAAGTGGAAACAGACAGCAAACTAGGCTGGAGAGAGACCTGAGACAAAGAGATCTGAATTATACGAGAGCCGACCAGGGGAAACACAAATTATGCAGTCAAGTTTCCCACATTTGGGGAAATCGCAGGGGCAGCACACCCAGAGTGCAATGGGTGAGCCTTGCCCTGGGAGAAGCACCTTCATGATCATAGTATCTCACCTGGCAGGTAAGTAGGAGTTGGGCTAGAGCTGGGGAGGGTCTCTGCTCGGGCACCCCCCTGTCAAGTGAAGGAGATCCAACTGAGGCAGCACAAGGGAACTCTCGAAAGAAGAACAAGGCTAGAGGAAGATCTGAGACAAAGAAATCTGACTTTTACCAGAGCTGACCAGAGGAAAGCACAAACACAGTCCCCCACTACCACAAATAAAGCAGTCGAGTTTCCCACATTTGGGGAAATCACAGGGGTCAGCATACCCAGAATGCAATGAATGAACCTCACCCTGGGAGAATAATCTTCATGACCATGGTATCTCCTATGCAAATTAAGTATGATTTGGGATAGAGCTGGGGAGGGCCGCTGCTCAGGCACATCTCTGTCAAGTTAAGGAGATTCAACTGAGGCAGCACAAGGGAACTCTCATCTAGGGACAACAACTGCAGGGAGAACACATATTTTCAGATGAACATGGGAGGGCAGACGGCTGCCTAATACTGAAGCACCCCCAAACAACAAACCAAATGCAACAACTAGTGCAAGCATTCCTGGGGGAAGGCCTGCCGCAGATGGATTTGCATATGGTGATGTCATCCAAGCAGTGGGTCAAAGTTGGCTTCAACCCTCGTCTGCATATGAAAACAGAAAAGGGGCGTGCAGGGCATGGTGGCCTTTTGCTGCGCTTGTCTGACCCCTAGTTTGCATTAAACACCTCCACCCTTCTTCGGTGTGGGGCTCATGTTGGCTATGCCCCAGCCCCTGAAGCATTCAAGCTGATTTCTTGCAGCAGCTTGGCACTGCAACAGCTCCAGAGCTGCTCTGTAAGGCAAGTAAAAGGGTGTGGGCCCTGCAGCACTACCTGTAGTTTGCATTGTGCATTGGAAGGCACAAAGTAAGCAGACGGGAGGAGAAGTCAGGATAGTGCACAAGGGTATAGAAGGGAGCGGCTGAAGAAAAGAGAAGTGGAAACAGACAGCAAACTAGGCTGGAGAGAGACCTGAGACAAAGAGATCTGAATTATACGAGAGCCGACCAGGGGAAACACAAATTATGCAGTCAAGTTTCCCACATTTGGGGAAATCGCAGGAGCAGCACACCCAGAGTACAATGGGTGAGCCTTGCCCTGGGAGAAGCACCTTCATGATCATAGTATCTCACCTGGCAGGTAAGTAGGAGTTGGGCTAGAGCTGGGGAGGGTCGCTGCTCGGGTACCCCCCTGTAAAGTGAAGGAGATCCAACTGAGGCAGCACAAGGGAACTCTCGAAAGAAGAACAAGGCTAAAGGAAAATCTGAGACAAAGAAATCTGACTTTTACCAGAGCTGACCAGAGGAAAGCACAAACACAGTCTCCCACTACCACAAATAATGCAGTCAAGTTTCCCACATTTGGGGAAATCACAGGGGTCAGCATACCCAAAATGCAATGAATGAACCTCACCCTGGGAGAAAAATCTTCATGACCATGGTATCTCCTATGCAAAATAAGTATGATTTGGAATAGGGCTGGGGAGGGCCGCTGCTCATGCACATCTCTGTCAAGTAAAGGAGATTCAACTGAGGCAGCACAAGGGAACTCTCATCTTGGGACAACAACTGCAGGGAGAACATATATTTTCAGATGAACATGGGAGGGCAGAAGGCTGCCTAATACTGAAGCACCCCCAAACAACAAACCAAATGCAACAACTAGTGCAAGCATTCCTGGGGGAAGGCCTGCCGCAGATGGATTTGCATATGGTGATGTCATCCAAGCAGTGGGTCAAAGTTGGCTTCAACCCTCGTCTGCATATGAAAAGAGAAAAGGGGCGTGCAGGGCATGGTGGCCTTTTGCGGCGCTTGGCTGACCCCTAGTTTGCATTAAACACCTCCACCCTCCTTTGGTGTGGGGCTCATGTTGGCTATGCCCCAGCCCCTGAAGCATTCAAGCTGATTTCTTGCAGCAGCTGGGCACTGTAACAGCTCCAGAGCTGCTCTGTAAGGCAAGTAAAAGGGTCTGGGCCCTGCAGCACTACCTGTAGATCGCATTGTGCGTTGGAAGGCACAAAGTAAGCAGACAGGAGGAGAAGTCAGGATAGTGCGCAAGGGCATAGAAGGGAGCGGCTCAAGAAAAGAGAAGTGGAAACAGACAGCAAACTAGGCTGGAGAGAGACCTGAGACAAAGAGATCTGAATTATACGAGAGCCGACCAGGGGAAACACAAATTATGCAGTCAAGTTTCCCACATTTGGGGAAATCGCAGGGGCAGCACACCCAGAGTGCAATGGGTGAGCCTTGCCCTGGGAGAAGCACCTTCATGATCATAGTATCTCACCTGGCAGGTAAGTAGGAGTTGGGCTAGAGCTGGGGAGGGTCGCTGTTCGGGCACCCCCCTGTCAAGTGAAAGAGATCCAACTGAGGCAGCACAAGGGAACTCTCGAAAGAAGAACAAGGCTAGAGGAAGATCTGAGACAAAGAAATCTGACTTTTTCCAGAGCTGACCAGAGGAAAGCACAAACACAGTCCCCCACTACCACAAATAATGCAGTCGAGTTTCCCACATTTGGGGAAATCACAGGGGTCAGCATACCCAGAATGCAATGAATGAACCTCACCTTGGGAGAACAATCTTCATGACCATGGTATCGCCTATGCAAAATAAGTATGATTTGGGATAGGGCTGGGGAGGGCCGCTGCTCAGGCACATCTCTGTCAAGTAAAGGAGATTCAACTGAGGCAGCACAAGGGAACTCTCATCTGGGGACAACAACTGCAGGGAGAACACATATTTTCAGATGAACATGTGAGGGCAGAAGGCTGCCTAATACTGAAGCACCCCCAAACAACAAACCAAATGCAACAACTAGTGCAAGCATTCCTGGGGGAAGGCCTGCAGCAGATGGATTTGCATATGGTGATGTCATCCAAGCAGTGGGTCAAAGTTGGCTTCAACCCTCGTCTGCATATGAAAAGAGAAAAGGGGCGTGCAGGGCATGGCGGCCTTTTGCAGCGCTTGGATGACCCCTAGTTCGCATTACACACCTCCACCCTCCTTCGGTGTGGGGCTCATGTTGGCTATGCCCCAGCCCCTGAAGCATTCAAGCTGATTTCTTGCAGCAGCTGGGCACTGTAACTGCTCCAGAGCTACTCTGTAAGGCAAGTAAAAGGGTGTGGGCCCTGCAGCACTACCTGTAGTTCGCATTGTGCGTTGGAAGGCACGAAGTAAGCAGACGGGAGAAGTCAGGATAGTGCGCAAGGGCATAGAAGGGAGCGGCTCAAGAAAAGAGAAGTGGAAACAGACAGCAAACTAGGCTGGAGAGAGACCTGAGACAAAGAGATCTGAATTATACGAGAGCCGACGAGGGGAAACACAAATTATGCAGTCACGTTTCCCACATTTGGGGAAATCGCAGGAGCAGCACACCCAGAGTGCAATGGTTGAGCCTTGCCCTGGGAGAAGCACCTTCATGATCATAGTATCTCACCTGGCAGGTAAGTAGGAGTTGGGCAAGAGCTGGGGAGGGTCGCTGCTCGGGTTCCCCCCTGTGAAGTGAAGGAGATCCAACTGAGGCAGCACCAGGGAACTCTCGAAAGAAGAACAAGGCTAGAGGAAGATCTGAGACAAAGAAATCTGACTTTTACCAGAGCTGACCAGAGGAAAGCACAAACACAGTCTCCCACTACCACAAATAATGCAGTCAAGTTTCCCACATTTGGGGAAATCACAGGGGTCAGCATACCCAAAATGCAATGAATGAACCTCACCCTGGGAGAAAAATCTTCATGACCATGGTATCTCCTATGCAAAATAAGTATGATTTGGAATAGGGCTGGGGAGGGCCGCTGCTCATGCACATCTCTGTCAAGTAAAGGAGATTCAACTGAGGCAGCACAAGGGAACTCTCATCTTGGGACAACAACTGCAGGGAGAACATATATTTTCAGATGAACATGGGAGGGCAGAGGACTGCCTAATACTGAAGCACCCCCAAACAACAAACCAAATGCAACAACTAGTGCAAGCATTCCTGGGGGAAGGCCTGCCGCAGATGGATTTGCATATGGTGATGTCATCCAAGCAGTGGGTCAAAGTTGGCTTCAACCCTCGTCTGCATATGAAAAGAGAAAAGGGGCGTGCAGGGCATGGTGGCCTTTTGCGGCGCTTGGCTGACCCCTAGTTTGCATTAAACACCTCCACCCTCCTTTGGTGTGGGGCTCATGTTGGCTATGCCCCAGCCCCTGAAGCATTCAAGCTGATTTCTTGCAGCAGCTGGGCACTGTAACAGCTCCAGAGCTGCTCTGTAAGGCAAGTAAAAGGGTGTGGGCCCTGCAGCACTACCTGTAGTTCGCATTGTGCGTTGGAAGGCACAAAGTAAGCAGACAGGAGGAGAAGTCAGGATAGTGCGCAAGGGCATAGAAGTAAGCGGCTCAAGAAAAGAGAAGTGGAAACAGACAGCAAACTAGGCTGGAGAGAGACCTGAGACAAAGAGATCTGAATTATACGAGAGCCGACCAGGGGAAACACAAATTATACAGTCAAGTTTCCCACATTTGGGGAAATCGCAGGAGCAGCACACCCAGAGTGCAATGGGTTAGCCTTGCCCTGGGAGAAGCACCTTCATGATCATAGTATCTCACCTGGCAGGTAAGTAGGAGTTGGGCTAGAGCTGGGGAGGGTCGCTGCTAGGGTACCCCCCTGTAAAGTGAAGGAGATCCAATTAAGGCAGCACAAGGGAACTCTCGAAAGAAGAACAAGGCTAGAGGAAAATCTGAGACAAAGAAATCTGACTTTTACCAGAGCTGACCAGAGGAAAGCACAAACACAGTCCCCCACTACCACAAATAATGCAGTTGAGTTTCCCACATTTGGGGAAATCACAGGGGTCAGCATACCCAAAATGCAATGAATGAACCTCACCCTGGGAGAAAAATCTTCATGACCATGGTATCTCCTATGCAAAATAAGTATGATTTGGAATAGGGCTGGGGAGGGCCGCTGCTCATGCACATCTCTGTCAAGTAAAGGAGATTTAACTGAGGCAGCACAAGGGAACTCTCATCTGGGGACAACAACTGCAGGGAGAACACATATTTTCAGATGAACATGGGAGGGCAGAAGGCTGCCTAATACTGAAGCACCCCCAAACAACAAACCAAATGCAACAACTAGTGCAAGCATTCCTGGGGGAAGTTCTGCAGAAGACGGATTTGCATACGGTGATGTCATCCAAGCAGTGGGTCAAAGTTGGCTTCAACCCTCATCTGCATATGAAAAGAGAAAAGGGGCGTGCAGGGCATGGCGGCCTTTTGCGGTGCTTGGATGACCCCTAGTTCGCATTAAACACCTCCACCCTCCTTTGGTGTGGGGCTCATGTTGGCCATGCCCCATCCCCTGGAGCATTCAAGCTGATTTCTTGCAGCAGCTGGGCACTGTAACAGCTCCAGAGCTGCTCTGTAAGGCAAGTAAAAGGGTGTGGGCCCTGCAGCACTACCTGTAGTTTGCATTGTGCATTGGAAGGCACAAAGTAAGCAGACGGGAGGAGAAGTCAGGATAGTGCACAAGGGTATAGAAGGGAGCGGCTGAAGAAAAGAGAAGTGGAAACAGACAGCAAACTAGGCTGGAGAGAGACCTGAGACAAAGAGATCTGAATTATACGAGAGCCGACCAAGGGAAACACAAATTATGCAGTCAAGTTTCCCACATTTGGGGAAATCGCAGGGGCAGCACACCCAGAGTGCAATGGGTGAGCCTTGCCCTGGGAGAAGCACCTTCATGATCATAGTATCTCACCTGGCAGGTAAGTAGGAGTTGGGCTAGAGCTGGGGAGGGTCGCTGTTCGGGCACCCCCCTGTCAAGTGAAAGAGATCCAACTGAGGCAGCACAAGGGAACTCTCGAAAGAAGAACAAGGCTAGAGGAAGATCTGAGACAAAGAAATCTGACTTTTTCCAGAGCTGGCCAGAGGAAAGCACAAACACAGTCCCCCACTACCACAAATAATGCAGTCGAGTTTCCCACATTTGGGGAAATCACAGGGGTCAGCATACCCAGAATGCAATGAATGAACCTCACCCTGGGAGAACAATCTTCATGACCATGGTATCGCCTATGCAAAATAAGTATGATTTGGGATAGGGCTGGGGAGGGCCGCTGCTCAGGCACATCTCTGTCAAGTAAAGGAGTTTCAACTGAGGCAGCACAAGGGAACTCTCATCTGGGGACAACAACTGCAGGGAGAACACATATTTTCAGATGAACATGTGAGGGCAGAAGGCTGCCTAATACTGAAGCACCCCCAAACAACAAACCAAATGCAACAACTAGTGCAAGCATTCCTGGGGGAAGGCCTGCAGCAGATGGATTTGCATATGGTGATGTCATCCAAGCAGTGGGTCAAAGTTGGCTTCAACCCTCGTCTGCATATGAAAAGAGAAAAGGGGCGTGCAGGGCATGGCGGCCTTTTGCAGCGCTTGGATGACCCCTAGTTTGCATTACACACCTCCTCCCTCCTTCGGTGTGGGGCTCATGTTGGCTATGCCCCAGCCCCTGAAGCATTAAAGCTGATTTCTTGCAGCAGCTGGGCACTGTAACTGCTCCAGAGCTACTCTGTAAGGCAAGTAAAAGGGTGTGGGCCCTGCAGCACTACCTGTAGTTCGCATTGTGCGTTGGAAGGCACGAAGTAAGCAGACGGGAGAAGTCAGGATAGTGCGCAAGGGCATAGAAGGGAGCGGCTCAAGAAAAGAGAAGTGGAAACAGACAGCAAACTAGGCTGGAGAGAGACCTGAGACAAAGAGATCTGAATTATACGAGAGCCGACGAGGGGAAACACAAATTATGCAGTCAAGTTTCCCACATTTGGGGAAATCGCAGGAGCAGCACACCCAGAGTGCAATGGTTGAGCCTTGCCCTGGGAGAAGCACCTTCATGATCATAGTATCTCACCTGGCAGGTAAGTAGGAGTTGGGCTAGAGCTGGGGAGGGTCGCTGCTCGGGTTCCCCCCTGTGAAGTGAAGGAGATCCAACTGAAGCAGCACCAGGGAACTCTCGAAAGAAGAACAAGGCTAGAGGAAGATCTGAGACAAAGAAATCTGACTTTTACCAGAGCTGACCAGAGGAAAGCACAAACACAGTCCCCCACTACCACAAATAATGCAGTCGAGTTTCCCACATTTGGGAAAATCACAGGGGTCAGCATACCCAGAATGCAATGAATGAACCTAACCCTGGGAGAACAATCTTCATGACCATGGTATCTCCTATGCAAAATAAGTATGATTTGGGATAGGGCTGGTGAGGGCCGCTGCTCAGGCACATCTCTGTCAAGTAAAGGAGATTCAACTGAGGCAGCACAAGGGAACTCTCATCTGGGGACAACAACTGCAGGGAGACCACATCTTTTCAGATGAACATGGGAGGGCGGAAGGCTGCCTAATACTGAAGCACCATCAAATATCAAACCATGGCCCTCGTTCCGAGTTGATAACTCGCAAGGCGATTTTAGCAGAGTTACACACGCTAAGCCGCCGCCTACTGGGAGTGAATCTTAGCTTCTTAAAATTGCGACCGATGTATTCGCAATATTGCGATTACAAACTACTTAGCAGTTTCAGAGTAGCTTCAGACTTACTCTGCATCTGCGATCAGTTCAGTGCTTGTCGTTCCTGGTTTGACGTCACAAACACTCCCAGAGTTCGCCCAGACACTCCCCCGTTTCTCCGGCCACTCCTGCGTTTTTTCCGGAAACTGTAGCGTTTTTTCCCACACGCCCATAAAACGGCCTGTTTCCGCCCAGTAACACCCATTTCCTGTCAATCACATTACGATCGCCGGAGCGAAGAAAAATCCGTGAGTAAAAATACTTTCTTCATTGTAAAATTACTTGGCGCAGTCGCAGTGCGAATATTGCGCATGCGTACTAAGCAGAATTTCACTGCGATGCGATGAAATTTACAGAGCGAACAACTCGGAATGAGGGCCCATATGCAACAACTAGTACAAGCACTCCTGGGGGAAGGTCTGCAGCAGACGGATTTGCATACGGTGATGTAAATCCAAGCAGTGGGCCAAAGTTGACTGGAACCCTCATCTGCATATGAAAAGAGAAAAGGGGCATGCAGGGCATGGCGGCCTTTTGCAGTGCTTGGATGACCCCTAGTTCGCATTAAACACCCCCACCCTCCTTTGGTGTGGGGCTCATGTTGGCCATGCCCCATCCCGTGATGCATTCAAGCTGATTTCTTGCAGCAGCTGGGCACTGTAACAGCTCCAGAGCTGTTCTGTAAGGCAAGTAAAAGTGTGTGGGCCCTGCAGCACCACCTGTTGTTCGCATTGTGCGTTGGAAGGCACAAATTAAGCAGACGGGAGGAGAAGTCAGGATAGTGCGCAAGGGCATTCTTTTCTCTTAGTCCGGGGGCAAGGCTTCAAAATGGGGTCTGCAACGGAGGAGACACAGGGGGCGTGGTCACAGCAGCTTTTCTCTACAGTCTGCACCAGCAGGAGCCTACACCATTTTTTATGATCACGCTGAACTGCAGTGCGACTGCAATTACAGCATGGTCAAGAAGGGAGGCATCATGCTGGGTGGCCATGCCCTGTCACTGTGCAGGAGCCAGCACCGCTCACACACTAGTCCCCGGGTGCAGCCCCCAACCCCCGGGACACCCGGAGCAACAAAATGTAGATTCAGGCCACCAGGCCACGCCCCTACCTATGAAACCATGCCTCCTTTTTACCATTGCGCTGTTTATCTGCGCGCACTGCATTACAATCTCCCTCGCCACCTCTCTGGGTGTCACCAGTGATAGTGACACCTCTGCCATGCTTGTAGCAGCTGGTCCTAAGATCTACGCCTCAAGCCCTGAGTGTTTGCCCTTGTGACTTGTTGATCATCATAGCGAAGCAGATGCTTACAGAAAACTGCAGGGGCTTAGATTGAAAATAAAAACAATTGATGGGTATAAGGTAGAGAGGAGTGGGTTCGGTTCTCCGAGAACCGAATTCCCCACGAACTCCACGTGGTTTACATTGGTCCGAGGCAGGCTCGGTTGTTCCTGCCTGACTCGGAAAACCTGAACAAGGGAAAATGTCATCATCCCGCTGTCAGATTCTCGTGAGATTCGGATTCCATATAAAGAGCTGCGCGTTGCTGCCATTTTTACTCGTGCATTGAAGAGAGAGCGGAGAGGACGTGGCTATGTTCTCTCAGTGGAAATCTCAATATCAGTGCTCAGTATCAGTGGTTACTTATTGCTGCTCAGTAATACTAGTAGTGTGTCTCTCCTGCTCAGTGTCAGTTCTCAGTAGTATCCTCATCAGTGCTCAGTATCACTGCTCATTGTCTTGTGCTGCATTGTGGTGCTCAGCATACTACAGTACATTACTAATAGTCCAGTGCTGCATCTTGCTGCTCAGTGTCAGTTCTAGTATCCTCATCAGTGCTCACTATCACTGCTCATTGCATTGTGGTGTTCTGTATACTACAGTAACATAGTAATATAGTATATATAGAGGAGCGGGTTCGGTTCTCCGAGAACCGAATTCCCGACGAACTCCACGTGGTTTACACTGGTCCGAGGCAGGCTCGGTTGTTCCTGCCTGACTCGGAAAACCTGAACAAGGGAAAATGTCATCATCCCGCTGTCGGATTCTCGCGAGATTCGGATTCCATATAAAGAGCTGCGCGTTGCCGCCATTTTTACTCGTGCATTGAAGAGAGAGCGGAGAGGACGTGGCTATGTTCTCTCAGTGGAAATCTCAATATCAGTGCTCAGTATCAGTGGTTACTTATTGCTGCTCAGTAATACTAGTAGTGTGTCTCTCCTGCTCAGTGTCAGTTCTCAGTAGTATCCTCATCAGTGCTCAGTATCACTGCTCATTGTCTTGTGCTGCATTGTGGTGCTCAGCATACTACAGTACATTACTAATAGTCCAGTGCTGCATCTTGCTGCTCAGTGTCAGTTCTAGTATCCTCATCAGTGCTCACTATCACTGCTCATTACATTGTGGTGTTCTGTATACTACAGTAACATAGTAATATAGTAACATATGGTAACATAGTTTTTGAGGTTGAATAGAGGCAAATTGCCCATCGTGTTCAACCTGTTTTAAGTTGTGATGATTCTACATACTTGCTGAATAATGTTTTATGACTAGTTAGCTACTATAACTCATGTTACCCCCGGATTAACCATGTTGATATTTTAAGTATTATAACCTTGGATAGCTTTTTCATTCAGAAATGTATCCATTCCTTTTTTAAATCCAATTACAGAGTCCGCCATTACCACCTTCCCTGGCAGGGAATTCCACATCCTGATTGCCCTAACAGTGAAGATCATAGTATCTCACCTGGCAGGTAAGTAGGAGTTGGGCTAGAGCTGTGGAGGATTGCTGCTCGGGCACCCCCTGTCAAGTGAAGGAGATCCAACTGAGGCAGCACAAGGGAACTCTCGAAAGAAGAACAAGGCTAGAGGAAGATCTGAGACAAAGAAATCTGACTTTTACCAGAGCTGACCAGAGGAAAGCACAAACACAGTCCCCCACTACCACAAATAATGCAGTCGAGTTTCCCACATTTGGGGAAATCACAGGGGTCAGCATACCCAGAATGCAATGAATGAACCTCACCTTGGGAGAACAATCTTCATGACCATGGTATCGCCTATGCAAAATAAGTATGATTTGGGATAGGGCTGGGGAGGGCCGCTGCTCAGGCACATCTCTGTCAAGTAAAGGAGTTTCAACTGAGGCAGCACAAGGGAACTCTCATCTGGGGACAACAACTGCAGGGAGAACACATATTTTCAGATGAACATGGGAGGGCAGAAGGCTGCCTAATACTGAAGCACCCCCAAACAACAAACCAAATGCAACTACTAGTGCAAGCATTCCTGGGGGAAGGCCTGCAGCAGACGGATTTGCATATGGTGATGTCATCCAAGCAGTGGGTCAAAGTTGGCTTCAACCCTCGTCTGCATATGAAAATAGAAAAGGGGTGTGCAGGGCATGGCTGCCTTTTGCGGCGCTTGGATGACCCCTAGTTCGCATTAAACACCTCCACCCTCCTTCGGTGTGGGGCTCATGTTGGCTATGCCCCAGCCCCTGAAGCATTCAAGCTGATTTCTTGCAGCAGCTGGGCACTGTAACAGCTCCAGAGCTGCTCTGTAAAGCAAGTAAAAGGGTGTGGGCCCTGCAGCACTACCTGTAGTTTGCATTGTGCGTTGGAAGGCACAAAGTAAGCAGACGGGGAAGTCAGGATAGTGCACAAGGGCATAGAAGGGAGCGGCTGAAGAAAAGAGAAGTGGAAACAGACAGCAAACTAGGCTGGAGAGAGACCTGAGACAAAGAGATCTGAATTATACGAGAGCCGACCAGGGGAAACACAAATTATGCAGTCAAGTTTCCCACATTTGGGGAAATCGCAGGGGCAGCACACCCAGAGTGCAATGGGTGAGCCTTGCCCTGGGAGAAGCACCTTCATGATCATAGTATCTCACCTGGCAGGTAAGTAGGAGTTGGGCTAGAGCTGGGGAGGGTCTCTGCTCGGGCACCCCCCTGTCAAGTGAAGGAGATCCAACTGAGGCAGCACAAGGGAACTCTCAAAAGAAGAACAAGGCTCTGAAACAAAGAAATCTGACTTTTACCAGAGCTGACCAGAGGAAAACACAAACACAGTCCCCCACTACCACAAATAAAGCAGTCGAGTTTCCCACATTTGGGGAAATCACAGGGGTCAGCATACCCAGAATGCAATGAATGAACCTCACCCTGGGAGAATAATCTTCATGACCATGGTATCTCCTATGCAAAATAAGTATGATTTGGGATAGAGCTGGGGAGGGCCGCTGCTCAGGCACATCTCTGTCAAGTTAAGGAGATTCAACTGAGGCAGCACAAGGGAACTCTCATCTAGGGACAACTACTGCAGGGAGAACAAATATTTTCAGATGAACATGGGAGGGCAGAAGGCTGCCTAATACTGAAGCACCCCCAAACAACAAACCAAATGCAACAACTAGTGCAAGCATTCCTGGGGGAAGGCCTGCCGCAGATGGATTTGCATATGGTGATGTCATCCAAGCAGTGGGTCAAAGTTGGCTTCAACCCTCGTCTGCATATGAAAACAGAAAAGGGGCGTGCAGGGCTTGGTGGCCTTTTGCTGCGCTTGTCTGACCCCTAGTTTGCATTAAACACCTCCACCCTCCTTCGGTGTGGGGCTCATGTTGGCTATGCCCCAGCCCCTGAAGCATTCAAGCTGATTTCTTGCAGCAGCTTGGCACTGCAACAGCTCCAGAGCTGCTCTGTAAGGCAAGTAAAAGGGTGTGGGCCCTGCAGCACTACCTGTAGTTTGCATTGTGCATTGGAAGGCACAAAGTAAGCAGACGGGAGGAGAAGTCAGGATAGTGCACAAGGGTATAGAAGGGAGCGGCTGAAGAAAAGAGAAGTGGAAACAGACAGCAAACTAGGCTGGAGAGAGACCTGAGACAAAGAGATCTGAATTATACGAGAGCCGACCAGGGGAAACACAAATTATGCAGTCAAGTTTCCCACATTTGGGGAAATCGCAGGGGCAGCACACCCAGAGTGCAATGGGTGAGCCTTGCCCTGGGAGAAGCACCTTCATAATCATAGTATCTCACCTGGCAGGTAAGTAGGAGTTGGGCTAGAGCTGGGGAGGGTCGCTGCTCGGGCACCCCCCTGTAAAGTGAAGGAGATCCAACTGAGGCAGCACAAGGGAACTCTCGAAAGAAGAACAAGGCTAAAGGAAAATCTGAGACAAAGAAATCTGACTTTTACCAGAGCTGACCAGAGGAAAGCACAAACACAGTCTCCCACTACCACAAATAATGCAGTCAAGTTTCCCACATTTGGGGAAATCACAGGGGTCAGCATACCCAAAATGCAATGAATGAACCTCACCCTGGGAGAAAAATCTTCATGACCATGGTATCTCCTATGCAAAATAAGTATGATTTGGAATAGGGCTGGGGAGGGCCGCTGCTCATGCACATCTCTGTCAAGTAAAGGAGATTCAACTGAGGCAGCACAAGGGAACTCTCATCTTGGGACAACAACTGCAGGGAGAACATATATTTTCAGATGAACATGGGATGGCAGAAGGCTGCCTAATACTGAAGCACCCCCAAACAACAAACCAAATGCAACAACTAGTGCAAGCATTCCTGGGGGAAGGCCTGCCGCAGAGGGATTTGCATATGGTGATGTCATCCAAGCAGTGGGTCAAAGTTGGCTTCAACCCTCGTCTGCATATGAAAAGAGAAAAGGGGCGTGCAGGGCATGGTGGCCTTTTGCGGCGCTTGGCTGACCCCTAGTTTGCATTAAACACCTCCACCCTCCTTTGGTGTGGGGCTCATGTTGGCTATGCCCCAGCCCCTGAAGCATTCAAGCTGATTTCTTGCAGCAGCTGGGCACTGTAACAGCTCCAGAGCTGCTCTGTAAGGCAAGTAAAAGGGTCTGGGCCCTGCAGCACTACCTGTAGATCGCATTGTGCGTTGGAAGGCACAAAGTAAGCAGACAGGAGGAGAAGTCAGGATAGTGCGCAAGGGCATAGAAGGGAGCGGCTCAAGAAAAGAGAAGTGGAAACAGACAGCAAACTAGGCTGGAGAGAGACCTGAGACAAAGAGATCTGAATTATACGAGAGCCGACCAGGGGAAACACAAATTATGCAGTCAAGTTTCCCACATTTGGGGAAATCGCAGGGGCAGCACACCCAGAGTGCAATGGGTGAGCCTTGCCCTGGGAGAAGCACCTTCATAATCATAGTATCTCACCTGGCAGGTAAGTAGGAGTTGGGCTAGAGCTGGGGAGGGTCGCTGTTCGGGCACCCCCCTGTCAAGTGAAAGAGATCCAACTGAGGTAGCACAAGGGAACTCTCGAAAGAAGAACAAGGCTAGAGGAAGATCTGAGACAAAGAAATCTGACTTTTTCCAGAGCTGACCAGAGGAAAGCACAAACACAGTCCCCCACTACCACAAATAATGCTGTCGAGTTTCCCACATTTGGGGAAATCACAGGGGTCAGCATACCCAGAATGCAATGAATGAACCTCACCTTGGGAGAACAATCTTCATGACCATGGTATCGCCTATGCAAAATAAGTATGATTTGGGATAGGGCTGGGGAGGGCCGCTGCTCAGGCACATCTCTGTCAAGTAAAGGAGATTCAACTGAGGCAGCACAAGGGAACTCTCATCTGGGGACAACAACTGCAGGGAGAACACATATTTTCTGATGAACATGTGAGGGCAGAAGGCTGCCTAATACTGAAGCACCCCCAAACAACAAACCAAATGCAACAACTAGTGCAAGCATTCCTGGGGGAAGGCCTGCAGCAGATGGATTTGCATATGGTGATGTCATCCAAGCAGTGGGTCAAAGTTGGCTTCAACCCTCGTCTGCATATGAAAAGAGAAAAGGGGCGTGCAGGGCATGGCGGCCTTTTGCAGCGCTTGGATGACCCCTAGTTCGCATTACACACCTCCACCCTCCTTCGGTGTGGGGCTCATGTTGGCTATGCCCCAGCCCCTGAAGCATTCAAGCTGATTTCTTGCAGCAGCTGGGCACTGTAACTGCTCCAGAGCTACTCTGTAAGGCAAGTAAAAGGGTGTGGACCCTGCAGCACTACCTGTAGTTCGCATTGTGCGTTGGAAGGCACGAAGTAAGCAGACGGGAGAAGTCAGGATAGTGCGCAAGGGCATAGAAGGGAGCGGCTCAAGAAAAGAGAAGTGGAAACAGACAGCAAACTAGGCTGGAGAGAGACCTGAGACAAAGAGATCTGAATTATACGAGAGCCGACGAGGGGAAACACAAATTATGCAGTCAAGTTTCCCACATTTTGGGGAAATCGCAGGAGCAGCACACCCAGAGTGCAATGGTTGAGCCTTGCCCTGGGAGAAGCACCTTCATGATCATAGTATCTCACCTGGCAGGTAAGTAGGAGTTGGGCTAGAGCTGGGGAGGGTCGCTGCTCGGGTTCCCCCCTGTGAAGTGAAGGAGATCCAACTGAGGCAGCACCAGGGAACTCTTGAAAGAAGAACAAGGCTAGAGGAAGATCTGAGACAAAGAAATCTGACTTTTACCAGAGCTGACCAGAGGAAAGCACAAACA
The DNA here is from genome assembly GCF_028390025.1 of Pseudophryne corroboree. Classification (NCBI taxonomy): domain Eukaryota; kingdom Metazoa; phylum Chordata; class Amphibia; order Anura; family Myobatrachidae; genus Pseudophryne; species Pseudophryne corroboree. The sequence continues at coordinate 112,169 of NW_026970564.1, forward strand.
CAGTCTCCCACTACCACAAATAATGCAGTCAAGTTTCCCACATTTGGGGAAATCACAGGGGTCAGCATACCCAAAATGCAATGAATGAACCTCACCCTGGGAGAAAAATCTTCATGACCATGGTATCTCCTATGCAAAATAAGTATGATTTGGAATAGGGCTGGGGAGGGCCGCTGCTCATGCACATCTCTGTCAAGTAAAGGAGATTCAACTGAGGCAGCACAAGGGAACTCTCATCTTGGGACAACAACTGCAGGGAGAACATATATTTTCAGATGAACATGGGAGGGCAGAAGACTGCCTAATACTGAAGCACCCCCAAACAACAAACCAAATGCAACAACTAGTGCAAGCATTCCTGGGGGAAGGCCTGCCGCAGATGGATTTGCATATGGTGATGTCATCCAAGCAGTGGGTCAAAGTTGGCTTCAACCCTCGTCTGCATATGAAAAGAGAAAAGGGGCGTGCAGGGCATGGTGGCCTTTTGCGGCGCTTGGCTGACCCCTAGTTTGCATTAAACACCTCCACCCTCCTTTGGTGTGGGGCTCATGTTGGCTATGCCCCAGCCCCTGAAGCATTCAAGCTGATTTCTTGCAGCAGCTGGGCACTGTAACAGCTCCAGAGCTGCTCTGTAAGGCAAGTAAAAGGGTGTGGGCCCTGCAGCACTACCTGTAGTTCGCATTGTGCGTTGGAAGGCACAAAGTAAGCAGACAGGAGGAGAAGTCAGGATAGTGCGCAAGGGCATAGAAGGGAGCGGCTCAAGAAAAGAGAAGTGGAAACAGACAGCAAACTAGGCTGGAGAGAGACCTGAGACAAAGAGATCTGAATTATACGAGAGCCGACCAGGGGAAACACAAATTATACAGTCAAGTTTCCCACATTTGGGGAAATCGCAGGAGCAGCACACCCAGAGTGCAATGGGTTAGCCTTGCCCTGGGAGAAGCACCTTCATGATCATAGTATCTCACCTGGCAGGTAAGTAGGAGTTGGGCTAGAGCTGGGGAGGGTCGCTGCTCGGGTACCCCCCTGTAAAGTGAAGGAGATCCAACTAAGGCAGCACAAGGGAACTCTCGAAAGAAGAACAAGGCTAGAGGAAAATCTGAGACAAAGAAATCTGACTTTTACCAGAGCTGACCAGAGGAAAGCACAAACACAGTCCCCCACTACCACAAATAATGCAGCTGAGTTTCCCACATTTGGGGAAATCACAGGGGTCAGCATACCCAAAATGCAATGAATGAACCTCACCCTGGGAGAAAAATCTTCATGACCATGGTATCTCCTATGCAAAATAAGTATGATTTGGAATAGGGCTGGGGAGGGCCGCTGCTCATGCACATCTCTGTCAAGTAAAGGAGATTTAACTGAGGCAGCCTAAGGGAACTCTCATCTGGGGACAACAACTGCAGGGAGAACACATATTTTCAGATGAACATGGGAGGGCAGAAGGCTGCCTAATACTGAAGCACCCCCAAACAACAAACCAAATGCAACAACTAGTGCAAGCATTCCTGGGGGAAGTTCTGCAGAAGACGGATTTGCATACGGTGATGTCATCCAAGCAGTGGGTCAAAGTTGGCTTCAACCCTCATCTGCATATGAAAAGAGAAAAGGGGCGTGCAGGGCATGGCGGCCTTTTGCGGTGCTTGGATGACCCCTAGTTTGCATTAAACACCTCCACCCTCCTTTGGTGTGGGGCTCATGTTGGCCATGCCCCATCCCCTGAAGCATTCAAGCTGATTTCTTGCAGCAGCTGGGCACTGTAACAGCTCCAGAGCTGCTCTGTAAGGCAAGTAAAAGGGTGTGGGCCCTGCAGCACTACCTGTAGTTTGCATTGTGCATTGGAAGGCACAAAGTAAGCAGACGGGAGGAGAAGTCAGGATAGTGCACAAGGGTATAGAAGGGAGCGGCTGAAGAAAAGAGAAGTGGAAACAGACAGCAAACTAGGCTGGAGAGAGACCTGAGACAAAGAGATCTGAATTATACGAGAGCCGACCAAGGGAAACACAAATTATGCAGTCAAGTTTCCCACATTTGGGGAAATCGCAGGGGCAGCACACCCAGAGTGCAATGGGTGAGCCTTGCCCTGGGAGAAGCACCTTCATGATCATAGTATCTCACCTGGCAGGTAAGTAGGAGTTGAGCTAGAGCTGGGGAGGGTCGCTGTTCGGGCACCCCCCTGTCAAGTGAAAGAGATCCAACTGAGGCAGCACAAGGGAACTCTCGAAAGAAGAACAAGGCTAGAGGAAGATCTGAGACAAAGAAATCTGACTTTTTCCAGAGCTGGCCAGAGGAAAGCACAAACACAGTCCCCCACTACCACAAATAATGCAGTCGAGTTTCCCACATTTGGGGAAATCACAGGGGTCAGCATACCCAGAATGCAATGAATGAACCTCACCCTGGGAGAACAATCTTCATGACCATGGTATCGCCTATGCAAAATAAGTATGATTTGGGATAGGGCTGGGGAGGGCCGCTTCTCAGGCACATCTCTGTCAAGTAAAGGAGATTCAACTGAGGCAGCACAAGGGAACTCTCATCTGGGGACAACAACTGCAGGGAGAACACATATTTTCAGATGAACATGTGAGGGCAGAAGGCTGCCTAATACTGAAGCACCCCCAAACAACAAACCAAATGCAACAACTAGTGCAAGCATTCCTGGGGGAAGGCCTGCAGCAGATGGATTTGCATATGGTGATGTCATCCAAGCAGTGGGTCAAAGTTGGCTTCAACCCTCGTCTGCATATGAAAAGAGAAAAGGGGCGTGCAGGGCATGGCGGCCTTTTGCAGCGCTTGGATGACCCCTAGTTTGCATTACACACCTCCTCCCTCCTTCGGTGTGGGGCTCATGTTGGCTATGCCCCAGCCCCTGAAGCATTCAAGCTGATTTCTTGCAGCAGCTGGGCACTGTAACTGCTCCAGAGCTACTCTGTAAGGCAAGTAAAAGGGTGTGGGCCCTGCAGCACTACCTGTAGTTCGCATTGTGCGTTGGAAGGCACGAAGTAAGCAGACGGGAGAAGTCAGGATAGTGCGCAAGGGCATAGAAGGGAGCGGCTCAAGAAAAGAGAAGTGGAAACAGACAGCAAACTAGGCTGGAGAGAGACCTGAGACAAAGAGATCTGAATTATACGAGAGCCGACGAGGGGAAACACAAATTATGCAGTCAAGTTTCCCACATTTGGGGAAATCGCAAGAGCAGCACACCCAGAGTGCAATGGTTGAGCCTTGCCCTGGGAGAAGCACCTTCATGATCATAGTATCTCACCTGGCAGGTAAGTAGGAGTTGGGCTAGAGCTGGGGAGGGTCGCTGCTCGGGTTCCCCCCTGTGAAGTGAAGGAGATCCAACTGAAGCAGCACCAGGGAACTCTCGAAAGAAGAACAAGGCTAGAGGAAGATCTGAGACAAAGAAATCTGACTTTTACCAGAGCTGACCAGAGGAAAGCACAAACACAGTCCCCCACTACCACAAATAATGCAGTCGAGTTTCCCACATTTGGGAAAATCACAGGGGTCAGCATACCCAGAATGCAATGAATGAACCTCACCCTGGGAGAACAATCTTCATGACCATGGTATCTCCTATGCAAAATAAGTATGATTTGGGATAGGGCTGGTGAGGGCCGCTGCTCAGGCACATCTCTGTCAAGTAAAGGAGATTCAACTGAGGCAGCACAAGGGAACTCTCATCTTGGGACAACAACTGCAGGGAGACCACATCTTTTCAGATGAACATGGGAGGGCGGAAGGCAGCCTAATACTGAAGCACCATCAAATATCAAACCATGGCCCTCATTCCGAGTTGATCGCTCGCAAGGCGATTTTAGCAGAGTTACACACGCTAAGCCGCCGCCTACTGGGAGTGAATCTTAGCTTCTTAAAATTGCGACCGATGTATTCGCAATATTGCGATTACAAACTACTTAGCAGTTTCAGAGTAGCTTCAGACTTACTCGGCATCTGCGATCAGTTCAGTGCTTGTCGTTCCTGGTTTGACGTCACAAACACTCCCAGAGTTCGCCCAGACACTCCCCCGTTTCTCCGGCCACTCCTGCGTTTTTTCCGGAAACTGTAGCGTTTTTTCCCACACGCCCATAAAACGGCCTGTTTCCGCCCAGTAACACCCATTTCCTGTCAATCACATTACGATCGCCGGAGCGAAGAAAAAGCCGTGAGTAAAAATACTTTCTTCATTGTAAAATTACTTGGCGCAGTCGCAGTGCGAATATTGCGCATGCGTACTAAGCAGAATTTCACTGCGATGCGATGAAATTTACAGAGCGAACGACTCGGAATGAGGGCCCATATGCAACAACTAGTACAAGCACTCCTGGGGGAAGGTCTGCAGCAGACGGATTTGCATACGGTGATGTAAATCCAAGCAGTGGGCCAAAGTTGACTGGAACCCTCATCTGCATATGAAAAGAGAAAAGGGGCATGCAGGGCATGGCGGCCTTTTGCAGTGCTTGGATGACCCCTAGTTCGCATTAAACACCTCCACCCTCCTTTGGTGTGGGGCTCATGTTGGCCATGCCCCATCCCCTGATGCATTCAAGCTGATTTCTTGCAGCAGCTGGGCACTGTAACAGCTCCAGAGCTGTTCTGTAAGGCAAGTAAAAGGGTGTGGGCCCTGCAGCACCACCTCTTGTTCGCATTGTGCGTTGGAAGGCACAAATTAAGCAGACGGGAGGAGAAGTCAGGATAGTGCGCAAGGGCATTCTTTTCTCTTAGTCCGGGGGCAAGGCTTCAAAATGGGGTCTGCAACGGAGGAGACACAGGGGGCGTGGTCACAGCAGCTTTTCTCTACAGTCTGCACCAGCAGGAGCCTACACCATTTTTTATGATCACGCTGAACTGCAGTGCGACTGCAATTACAGCATGGTCAAGAAGGGAGGCGTCATGCTGGGTGGCCATGCCCTGTCACTGTGCAGGAGCCAGCACCGCTCACACACTAGTCCCCGGGTGCAGCCCCCAACCCCCGGGACACCCGGAGCAACAAAATGTAGATTCAGGCCACCAGGCCACGCCCCTACCTATGAAACCATGCCTCCTTTTTACCATTGCGCTGTTTATCTGCGCGCACTGCATTACAATCTCCCTCGCCACCTCTCTGGGTGTCACCAGTGATAGTGACACCTCTGCCATGCTTGTAGCAGCTGGTCCTAAGATCTACGCCTCAAGCCCTGAGTGTTTGCCCTTGTGACTTGTTGATCATCATAGCGAAGCAGATGCTTACAGAAAACTGCAGGGGCTTAGATTGAAAATAAAAACAATTGATGGGTATAAGGTAGAGAGGAGCGGGTTCGGTTCTCCGAGAACCGAATTCCCCACGAACTCCACGTGGTTTACATTGGTCCGAGGCAGGCTCGGTTGTTCCTGCCTGACTCGGAAAACCTGAACAAGGGAAAATGTCATCATCCCGCTGTCAGATTCTCGTGAGATTCGGATTCCATATAAAGAGCTGCGCGTTGCTGCCATTTTTACTCGTGCATTGAAGAGAGAGCGGAGAGGACGTGGCTATGTTCTCTCAGTGGAAATCTCAATATCAGTGCTCAGTATCAGTGGTTACTTATTGCTGCTCAGTAATACTAGTAGTGTGTCTCTCCTGCTCAGTGTCAGTTCTCAGTAGTATCCTCATCAGTGCTCAGTATCACTGCTCATTGTCTTGTGCTGCATTGTGGTGCTCAGCATACTACAGTACATTACTAATAGTCCAGTGCTGCATCTTGCTGCTCAGTGTCAGTTCTAGTATCCTCATCAGTGCTCACTATCACTGCTCATTGCATTGTGGTGTTCTGTATACTACAGTAACATAGTAATATAGTATATATAGAGGAGCGGGTTCGGTTCTCCGAGAACCGAATTCCCGACGAACTCCACGTGGTTTACATTGGTCCGAGGCAGGCTCGGTTGTTCCCGCCTGACTCGGAAAACCTGAACAAGGGAAAATGTCATCATCCCGCTGTCGGATTCTCGCGAGATTCGGATTCCATATAAAGAGCTGCGCGTTGCCGCCATTTTTACTCGTGCATTGAAGAGAGAGCGGAGAGGACGTGGCTATGTTCTCTCAGTGGAAATCTCAATATCAGTGCTCAGTATCAGTGGTTACTTATTGCTGCTCAGTAATACTAGTAGTGTGTCTCTCCTGCTCAGTGTCAGTTCTCAGTAGTATCCTCATCAGTGCTCAGTATCACTGCTCATTGTCTTGTGCTGCATTGTGGTGCTCAGCATACTACAGTACATTACTAATAGTCCAGTGCTGCATCTTGCTGCTCAGTGTCAGTTCTAGTATCCTCATCAGTGCTCACTATCACTGCTCATTACATTGTGGTGTTCTGTATACTACAGTAACATAGTAATATAGTAACATATGGTAACATAGTTTTTGAGGTTGAATAGAGGCAAATTGCCCATCGTGTTCAACCTGTTTTAAGTTGTGATGATTCTACATACTTGCTGAATAATGTTTTATGACTAGTTAGCTACTATAACTCATGTTACCCCCGGATTAACCATGTTGATATTTTAAGTATTATAACCTTGGATAGCTTTTTCATTCAGAAATGTATCCATTCCTTTTTTAAATCCAATTACAGAGTCCGCCATTACCACCTTCCCTGGCAGGGAATTCCACATCCTGATTGCCCTAACAGTGAAGATCATAGTATCTCACCTGGCAGGTAAGTAGGAGTTGGGCTAGAGCTGTGGAGGATTGCTGCTCGGGCACCCCCTGTCAAGTGAAGGAGATCCAACTGAGGCAGCACAAGGGAACTCTCGAAAGAAGAACAAGGCTAGAGGAAGATCTGAGACAAAGAAATCTGACTTTTACCAGAGCTGACCAGAGGAAAGCACAAACACAGTCCCCCACTACCACAAATAATGCAGTCGAGTTTCCCACATTTGGGGAAATCACAGGGGTCAGCATACCCAGAGTGCAATGAATGAACCTCACCCTGGGAGAACAATCTTCATGACCATGGTATCTCCTATGCAAAATAAGTATGATTTGGGATAGGGCTGGGGAGGGCCGCTGCTCAGGCACATCTCTGTCAAGTAAAGGAGATTCAACTGAGGCAGCACAAGGGAACTCTCATCTGGGGACAACAACTGCAGGGAGAACACATATTTTCAGATGAACATGGGAGGGCAGAAGGCTGCCTAATACTGAAGCACCCCCAAACAACAAACCAAATGCAACAACTAGTGCAAGCATTCCTGGGGGAAGGCCTGCAGCAGATGGATTTGCATATGGCGATGTCATCCAAGCAGTGGGTCAAAGTTGGCTTCAACCCTCGTCTGCATATGAAAAGAGAAAAGGGGCGTGCAGGGCATGGCGGCCTTTTGCGGCACTTGGATGACCCCTAGTTCGCATTAAACACCTCCACCCTCCGTCGGTGTGGGGCTCATGTTGGCTATGCCCCAGCCCCTGAAGGATTCAAGCTGATTTCTTGCAGCAGCTGGGCACTGTAACAGCTCCAGAGCTGCTCTGTAATGCAAGTAAAAGGGTGTGGGCCCTGCAGCACTACCTGTAGTTCGCATTGTGCGAGACCCCTAGTTCGCATTAAACACCCCCACCCTCCTTCGGTGTGGGGCTCATGTTGGCCATGCCCCAGCCCCTGAAGCATTCACGCTGATTTCTTGCAGCAGCTGGGCACTGTAACAGCTCAAGAGCTGCTCTGTAAGGCAAGTAAAAGGGTGTGGGCCCTGCAGCACTACCTGTAGTTTGCATTGTGCATTGGAAGGCACAAAGTAAGCAGACGGGAGGAGAAGTCAGGATAGTGCACAAGGGTATAGACGGGAGGGGCTCAAGAAAAAAGAAGTGGAAACAGACAGCAAACTAGGCTTCCAATGCACAATGCAAACTACAGGTAGTGCTGCAGGGCCCACACCCTTTTACTTGCCTTACAGAGCAGCTCTGGAGCTGTTTAATCACTCAATTGGATTTTTCTGCCAGCATAATTTTTCTCTTACGTCCTAGAGGATGCTGGGGACTCCGTAAGGACCATGGGGGATAGACGGGCTCCGCAGGAGACATGGGCACTTTAAGAAAGACTTTAGATCTGGGTGTGCACTGGCTCCTCCCTCTATGCCCCTCCTCCAGACCTCAGTTTACTACTGTGCCCAGAGGAGACTGGGTGCTTTTCAGGGAGCTCTCCTGAGTTTCCTGACAGAAAGTATATTTGTTAGATTTTTTTATTTTCAGGGAGCCTGCTGGCAACAGACTCCCTGCATCGAGGGGCGGAGGGGAGAGATGCACACCTACTTCTGTGAGTTGATAGGCTCTGCTTCTTAGGCTACTGTACAGCATTAGCTCCAGAGGGATCGGTACGCAGGTCTCACCCTCGCCGTCCGTCCCAGAGCCGCGCCGCCGTCCCCCTCGCAGAGCCGGAAGATAGAAGCCGGGTGAGTATGAGAAGAAAAGAAGACTTCAGAGGCGGCGGAAGACTTCATGATCTTCACTGAGGTAACGCACAGCAGTAAAGCTGTGCTCCATTGCTCCCATACACCTCACACACGGCAGTCAGTGTAAGGGTGAAGGGCGCAGGGGGGACGCCCTGGGCAGCAATATAGACCTCTCTTTGGCAAAATAAATATATATGCAGCTAGGCACTGTATATATATATAAGAGCCCCCGCCATTTTTTTACTATATTTGAGCGGGACAGAAGCCCGTCGCTGAGGGGGTGGGGCTTCTCCCTCAGCACTCACCAGCGCCATTTTCTCCACAGCACCGCTGAGGGGAAGCTCCATGGACTCTCCCCTGCTTATACCACGGTAGAAAGAGGGTCTTAAAGAAGAGAGGGCACATAATTAGGCGCATATATATATGGAAATACAGCGCTACTGGGTAAACATAAAATGATTGTGTTTTTTTCCTGGGTCATATAGCGCTGGGGTGTGTGCTGGCATACTTTCTCTCTCTGTCTCTCCAAAGGGCCTTGTTGGGGAACTGTCCTCAGATAAGAGGATTCCCTGAGTGTATGGTGTGTCGGTACACGTGTGTCGACATGTCTGAGGTAGAAGGCTCTCCTAGAGAGGAGCAGGAGCAAATTAATGTGGTGTCTCCATCGACAACGCCGACACCTGACTGGATGGATATGTGGAATGTTTTAAGTGCTAATGTAAACTTATTACACAAGAGATTAGACAAAGCTGAAGCTAGGGAACAGTCAGGGAGTCAACCCATGCCTGTCCCTATGTCGCAGGGACCTTCGGGGTCTCAAAAGCGCCCACTATCCCAAATAGTTGACACAGATACCGACACGGATTCTGACTCCAGTGTCGACTACGATGATGCAAAGTTACAACCAAAATTGGCTAAATGTATTCGATATATGATTATTGCAATAAAAGATGTTTTGCACATCACAGAGTCCCCTGTCCCTGACACGAGGGTACACATGTATAAGGGAAAGAAACCTGAGATAACCTTTCCCCCCTCACATGAGTTGAACGAATTATGTGAAAAAGCTTGGGAATCTCCAGACAAAAAGCTGCAGATTCCCAAAAGGATTCTTATGGCGTATCCTTTCCCGCCAATGGACAGGATACGGTGGGAATCCTCCCCTAGGGTGGATAAAGCATTGACACGCTTATCCAAAAAGGTAGCGCTGCCATCCCAGGATACGGCTACCATCAGGGACCCTGCTGACCGCAAGCAGGAGGTTACCCTAAAGTCCATTTACACACATTCTGGTACCTTACTCAGACCGGCAATTGCGTCGGCCGAGGTTGTAGCGCGGTGGCAGCATGGACAGATACCTTATCAGCAGAGATTGAGACCCTAGATAAGGATGCTATGTTATTGACCATAGGGCATATAAAAGATGCTGTCCTATATATGAGAGATGCTCAAAGTGACATTAGTCTACTGGGTTCTAGAATAAACGCTATGTCGATTTCTGCTAGACGAGTCCTATGGACCCGGCAATGGACAGGTGATGCCGACTCAAAAAGGCATATGGAGGTTTTACCTTACAGGGGTGAGGAATTGTTTGGGGAAGGTCTCTCGGACCTTGTCTCCACAGCTACAGCTGGTAAATCAAATTTTTTGCCTTATATTCCCTCACAGCCTAAGAAAGCACCACATTATCAAATGCAGTCCTTTCGATCACAGAGAAACAAGAAAGTACGAGGTGCGTCCTTTCTTGCCAGAGGTAAGGGCAGAGGGAAGAAGCTGCACAACACAGCTAGTTCCCAGGAACAGAAGTCCTCCCCGGCCTCTACAAAATCCACCGCATGACGCTGGGGCTCCGCTAAAGGAGTCCGCCCAGTTGGGGGCACGTCTTCGAGTTTTCAGCCACATCTGGGTTCATTCGCAGGTGGATCCCTAGGCAATAGAAATTGTTTCTCAGGGTTACAAGCTGAAATTCGAAGAGGTGCCTCCTCGCCGGTTTTTCAAATCGGCCCTACCATCTTCTCCCCAGGAAAGGGAGATAGTGTTAAATGCAATTCACAAATTGTATCTTCAACAGGTGGTGGTCAAGGTTCCCCTGCTTCAACAAGGAAAGGGAAATTATTCGACCCTGTTTGTAGTCCCAAAACCGGACGGTTTGGTCAGACCCATATTAAATTTAAAATCCCTGAACCTATACTTGAAAAGGTTCAAGTTCAAGATGGAATCGCTAAGAGCGGTCATCGCCAGCCTAGAAGGGGGGGATTTTATGATATCTCTGGACATAAAGGATGCATACCTTCATGTACTCATTTATCCACCTCATCAGGCGTACCTAAGATTTGCGGTACAGTATTGTCATTACCAATTTCAGACGTTGCCGTTTGGTCTCTCCAGAATTTTCTCCGAGAATTTTCACCAAGGTAATGACAGAAATTATGGTGCTCCTGCGAAAGCAAGGTGTCACAATTATCCCGTACTTGAACGATCTCCTCATAAAAGCGAGATCAAGAGAGCAGTTGCTGAACAGCGTATAACTTTCATTGAAGGTGTTACAGCAAAACGGCTGGATTCTCAATATCCCGAAGTCGCAGTTGGTTCCTACGACTCGTCTGACTTTGCTTGGGCATTATTCTGGATACGGACCAGAAAAGGGTTTATCTTCCGATAGAAAAGGCCCAGGAACTCATGACTCTGGTCAGGAACCTATTGAAACCAAAACAGGTGTCAGTGCATCACTGCACTCGAGTCCTGGGAATGATGGTGGCATCATACGAGGCCATTCCCTTCGGCAGGTTCCATGCGAGGATCTTGCAATGGGACCTACTGGACAAGTGGTCCGGGTCACATCTACAGATTCATCAGTTGATCACCCTGTCCCCCAGGGCCAGGGTATCTCTCCTGTGGTGGCTGCAGAGTGCTCACCTTCTAGAGGGCCGCAGGTTCGGCATTCAGGACTGGATCCTGGTGACCACGAACGCGAGCCTCCGAGGTTGGGGAGCAGCCACACAGGGAAGAAATTTCCAAGGTCTTTGGTCAAGTCAGGAGACTTGTCTTCACATCAACATCCTGGAGCTAAGGGCCATATACAACGCCCTATGTCAAGCGGAGACCTTACTTCGTGACCAACCAGTTCTGATCCAGTCAGACAACGTCACCGCAGTAGTTCATGTAAACCGCCAAGGCGGCACAAGGAGCAGAGTGGCGATGGCGGAAGCCACCAGAATTCTTCGCTGGGTGGAGAATCATGTAAGCGCACTGTCAGCAGTGTTCATTCCGGGAGTGGACAACTGGGAAGCAGACTTCCTCAGCAGACACGACCTACATCCAGGAGAGTGGGGACTCCATCAGGAAGTCTTCGCACAGATTGCAAGTCGGTGGGGACTGTTCCAGATAGACATGATGGCGTCCCGCCTCAACAAAAAGCTACAGAGGTATTGCACCAGGTCAAGAGACCCTCAGGCAGTAGCTGTTTAAACAGCTCTTCATTTTCTGATTTTATGTTTATGCTAACAAATTTGCTCTCTGAAAAGTGTCCACAAAGCCAAGTCTCTGATTAACACCTTTGTAGGAATGGTTTTTCACCTATTACTGAATTAAACTTGCTTCATTGGAAAGGCAGCAAGATGCATCCTCATTTCAATGTCTACTGAAATAATACAGGTTGACACCAGGAAACATTAACGCCACTGCATCCTTGCTGCTTTCGCATGTGGAAGTCTGTTTAATGTGAAAACAAGGTGATATCTAATTAGCACACAGGTAAGGAATTAAGAAAATCTTTATTTAAGGGTGAAGGTGTTTCTCACAAAATCGTTGCCCCAATGCATCATTGAAATTCAAGCTGGAAAGATGATTTTAATATATCACTTGTACATTTTGTATTGCTCTTCTGGTGACAATGTAGTTTGTTTTTGTCAATTACCATTTTAATAATAGGGTAAAGAAAATTAAGTGGATTTTTGAAAGAAAACAATACTGTCAATATACTATTAAAACAAATTAAAATGGTAAAAGTTATTGTACTTTAAGTAAAAATAAAAGAGCAAAAATATCAATCCCAGTTTTGGATTACTTTAATTAACAAAAAAAAATGCATATAGCAGAGGATAGTTTCAATCTGCCTACCTCTGGGTTATGGGCCCAGCATGTTTCCATTGCAGTACTCTGCTGCACATGTAAGTGCAAGAGATCCTGAAGCACTCACTCATCATGGGAAAGTACCAATGTGTTTCTTCGTTGGTTGATGGAAGAAACATCTTACAAAAACTCTCCAGATTATTGACTTTTTAAAGTTTTTCTAGGAAACGTTCTAGATGAATGCTTATTAGCCTTTGTCAGTATGTATGTTTGTAAAGTGTCTCTGTGGCGCAATCGGTTAGTGTGTTTGGTTATTAATCAAAGGGTTGGTGGTTCAATCCCACCCAGCGATGTAATTGACCTTGTTATCAGATTTTGGTGATCTTTAACTAGACAAGTCAAAATTTCAAACCCCCTTCTTATGGTGTAGGGTACCTGGCCTACTCTGATGTAATCAGAGTTAGATTTGAATCAGTGATTTTATAAAAAAAACAGCTAGGAAGCACAATTTAGCAGTGGGTTGCAGAGAAAAAGAAATATGCTGGCAGAAAAATCCAATTGAGTGATTAAACAGCTCTTCATTTTCTGGCTTTATTTTTATGCTAACTAATTTGTTCTCTGAAAAGTGTCCACAAAGCCAAGTATCTGATTAACATATTTGTAGGGATGGTTTTTCACCTATTACTAAATTAAACTTGCTTCATTGGAAAGGCAGCAAGATGCATCCTCATTTCAATATCTACTGAAATAATACAGGTTGACACCAGGAAACATTAACGCCACTGCATCCTTGCTGCTTTCTCATGTGGAAGTCTGTTTAATGTGAAAACAAGGTGATATCTAATTAGCACACAGGTAAGGAATTAAGAAAATCTTTATTTAAGGGTGAAGATGTTTCTCACAAAATCGTTGCCCCAATGCATCATTGAAATTCAAGCTGGAAAGATGATTTTAATATATCACTTGTACATTTTGTATTGCTCTTCTGGTGACAATGTAGTTTGTTTTTGTCACTTACCATTTTAATAATCGGGTAAAGAAAATTAATTGGATTTTTGAAAGAAAACAACACTGTCAATATACTATTAAAACAAATTAAAATGGTAAAAGTTATTGTACTTTAAGTAAAAATAAAAGCTAAAATATCAATCCCAGTTTTGGATTACTTTAATGAACAAAAAAAATGCATATAGCAAAGGATAGTATCAATCTGCCTACCTCTGGGTTATGGGCCCAGCATGCTTCCATTGCAGTACTCTGCTGCACATGTAAGTGCAAGAGATCCTGAAGCACTCACTCATCATGGGAAAGTACCAATGTGTTTCTTCATTGGTTGCTGGAAGAAACATCTTACAAAAACTCTCCAGGTTATTGACTTTTTAAAGTTTTTCTAGGAAACGTTCTAGATGAATGCTTATTAGTCTTTGTCAGTATGTACTTTTTGCAAAGTGTCTCTGTGGCGCAATCGGTTAGTGTGTTCAGCTATTAATCAAAAGGTTGGTGGTTCAATCCCATCCAGGGACGTAATTGACCTTGTGATCAAATTTTGGTAATATTTAAGTAGACAAGTCATATAGCAGAGGATAGTTTCAATCTGCCTACCTCTGGGTTATGGACCCAGCATGCTTCCATTACAGTACTCTGCTGCACATGTAAGTGCAAGAGATCCTGAAGCACTCACTCATCATGGGAAAGTACCAATGTGTTTCTTCATTGGTTGATGGAAGAAACATCTTACAAAAACTCTCCAGATTATTGACTATTTAAAGTTTTTATAGGAAACGTTCTAGATGAATGCTTATTAGCCTTTGTCAGTATGTACTTTTGCAAAGTTTCGCTGTGGCGCAATCAGTTAGTGTATACGGCTATTAACCAAAAGGTTGGTGGTTCAATCCCACCCAGGGATGTAATTGAACTTATTATCAGATTTTGTTGATCTTTAAGTAGACAAGTCAAAATTTCGAAAACCCCTGCTATGGTGTAGGGTACCTGGCCTTCTCTGATGTAATCAGAGTTAGATTTGATTCATACTGTTAACTGGGTAGTATATCACAAGTTATACGGTGTGATTGGTGTGGCTGGTATGAATCTTGACCTTGGATTAACAAAAATCCTTTCCTCGTACTGTCCGTCTCCTCTGGGCACAGTTTCTCTAACTGAGGTATGGAGGAGGGGCATAGAGGGAGGAGCCAGTGCACACCCAGATCTAAAGTCTTTCTTAAAGTGCCCATGTCTGCTGCGGAGCCCGTCTATCCCCCATGGTCCTTACGGAGTCCCCATCATCCTCTACGGACTACGAGAAAAAAAAATTACCGGTAGGTTTAAAATGTTATTTTTTTCTCTGCAACCCACTGCTAAATTGTGCTTCCTAGCTGTTTTTTATAAAATCACTTAATTAAATCTAACTCTGATTACGTCAGAGAAGGCCAGGTACCCTACACCATAAGAGGGGGTTTGAAATTTTGACTTGTCTACTTAAAGATCACCAAAATCTGATGACAAGGTCAATTACATCCCTGGGTGGGATTGAACCACCAACCTTTTGGTTAATAGCCCATGTAAGTGCAAGAAATCCTGAAGCACTCACTCATCATGGGAAAGTACCAATGTGTTTCTTACAAAAATTCTCCAGATTATTGACTTTTTAAAGTTTTTCTAGGAAACGTTCTAGATGAATGATTATTAGCCTTTGTCAGTATTGACTTTTGTGGCAAAACTTGGTTTACCCTGCACCAGACTGGTTATAATTGAATGACTAAATCTCAAACAACCAACTAAACAGAAAAAATATATCAAGCCCAAGTGGGCAACTATTCTGACGTTGGAGGTGCTCCCAGGAATAGTGTACCAGATACAGAATGATTTGGTGGGTGTGGAAGAGCCCACATCTTACCAAATAGAAGAAATTCCTATATTTGGAGCACTCTTTTGATGATTAATGATGTGAAAAAGATGAAAACTGTCTATAATTAAAACTTAGCTTTTATTTATCCAATACTCAACTAAAATAAAATAACAGGGGTATATTAGACGTATCAATTACTTATTCCCCTTTTAAACAGTGGTAAAAATATGAATAATTCAAAAAAGAGCAAATATCATCATCTTAAAATTATTTGTATATTTTGCTCAACAATGGATGATAAGAAAAATGATAGTAATCTATCAAACTTATCCAATGAACAGCAGTAATCACAGAAATTAATGACAAAAAAATGATAGTAATCTATCAAAAATATCCTGTGAGCAGCAGAGATGATATTGGTGATATAATTAATTACACCTTGCAGAAAAATACTGCTGTGTATGTGAGATCAGCTTCTCCCCATATTTCACAGAGTAAATCTGTGTTTTAACATCTCTTCCATGTTAAAGAGAAAATAATATCCATGTCTGTTAGAGAATACATAGTTACAATTGGGTTTTACTGCAACATTCTGTCTCCAAAATGATTCATTTGTATCTTGAATGAAAAACTGACACATTAGTGTTGTTTGTCAGGTATGTAACAAATGCAAATAAAGAAAAAACAAGATTATGCTGGCATGGATAGTAGAAAATTAGATAGTGACACTCTAGTCTGCTAGTCCCATCTGCTGTCTAACCTCATTCATGAGCGGAGGAAAGATGAGAGTAGGACCGTCGACTGTGTCACAGAAAAAAGATAGAACTGGCACACTGGCTAGAGACCCCAACGTGGTGTTAGATGGGCCCTGATGCTTATGAGCCTTGCAGGGTCCTAAATGCGCCACTTGGGTCTGAGCCAGAGTCCGAAAATGAAATAAAAAGGCCCACAGTAATAGACTAAATCACAATTGTGTTAATAACACTGCATCATTTAGCAACATTTATTGTGCAATGAGATTGCACAAAACAGACCTGCTCCTAATAAAAAACATTGCTGTTGCTAGGTAACAATTGATATTATCTTAATAGGCACAAGTTAAAACAAAATCACAGGTGTTTATATCCCCAATAATTGCGCCTTGTTTATTGCCATGTTTTTGTATGCGTTGGTACTTGTTATTTTATCAAAATTACCTGCAGGTAACTGGTCAAGTGTGAGACTGTAACTCTGAGGGCAAAGGATAGTCGGCACTCCAGTTCACTGATCCCATCTGCTGTCTGACCTCATCATTGGAGCGGAGGACAGATGAGAGTGGGATCGTGGGTTGTGCCGTGGAAAGAAAGGCAGCGGACGGCAGCCTGAGAAGCCGTATGTGGTGTTAGGCGGACCCTGTTGCCACTTGCCTTGCAGGGTCCGGATGCGCCACCGGAGACCGGGTGTCTGTCCGTGAAAGTGAAAGTTGACAGGAAGAGAGAGAGTGTGTGGGGAGTGTCGGGTGAGTGAGTCTGACCCGTAGGTTATTGTACATTACCACTCGCGATCTCCCCGAACTCGATGGATCATTGCCGCTCAGCCGTTCTGAATGACTGCTGTTGGTCACGGCTCCTCCTGCAGTGAGGAGTCCGTGCGTGAGGCCGTTAGTTGGACGTACGTTTCACCACCTGGGCTTGCTCACCTGGCAGCCTATGGTGGTGTTCAGATGGTGCATTTAAAAAGGGGATCATCAACCAATCCCTTTCCTGAGTTCTTAATTGCCTAATTATGGCATAGGTTTGTTCAGCGCTTCCATCCACCTGGCTGTGCTTATTCTATTGAAGCTCCATAAGTAATAGTTAATATACGTAGACCACTAATTATGGCATAATTTTTGTTAAACAATTCTATCCACCAGGCAGTGCTTATTCTATTAAACCTCCATAAATGAAAGTTAATATATGTGGATCACAATGGAATCAATTAAAGTAATGTTCAAAGCGTATGGTGTGTTAGATCAAAAATATCGAATAACGGTTTAATTAATAAACAGAATTTTTTTATGGAGGATAATGGTTAATCAAATCACAGTTATATAAGCTGAAAATCCAACAGAAAAATAAGATTAAAGACAATGTGCGTTTTCTAAACATACATTTAACATAATTAGAATCGACAATATGTTTCAGGAGATTTAAGCTATGACATTCTTAATGCAGAAATTAATTGATTAGTAAGAGGAAATATCTCCTGTGATAATACTAATAATAATAGTGATATCAAAATAAAAGTAATAATCATAATAGGGATAATAGGAAATAATAATAAAAAATAATGAAAATAGATATAAACATGACCGACCTGTTAATCAAAATATGCCAGTGACAGAGGTTGGTGACCCAATCGTCGTAAGTAAGATAAAAGTGACTGTAATTTACTAATTAATAGACGGTTATGATAAATAATAAATAAATAAAACTCTATTTAGAGGAACAAATCTTGTTCTGGAGATGGAAATATTGTGCATTATCCTCGCCGAATATTCATCTTTGATAATATAACCTTAAAGTTTAGGCTTTCCCGCCAAAGTCCGTATAGAGTAAAATTATGCACTGATGAATACGAAGTTGAAATTTGGGGAAATACGGAGGAGAGAAAAATGCAAAATAAATAAAAGTAATAATGATAATAATAAAAAATAATAAATAAGAATAAAAATGAGTATAAATTTGAAAATAATAGTAATAATAATGATAAATGTAAATGGGTATGAGATAGGTATAGATAAGACAATAAATATAACTGTAAAATAAAAATAAATATAAAGAATGTAAAAATAAGAATAAATATAAATATAAAATTAGAAATTAAAAATGAAACATGAAAATTAAGGATTAGAGATTATAAAGATAAATATAAATATAATTTTTTTTTTTTTTTATAAAAGGGGGGTGGGGGGGGGCGGGGGTTTGGGAGGGGGGGGGGGGAAATGGGTATGGAGGGACCAGGGGGAAAAAAGCGGGGGAGGGGGGGGGGGAGGAAAAGGGAGGGGGGGGGAGGGGGGAAAAAGAGGGGGGAAAGGGGGAGGGGGGGGAGGGAAGTGAAAACAAAAGGGGGAGGAGAAAAGGGGGGTGTAATTGAGGGAAGGGAAAATTGGAAGGGGAGGGGGAAGGGATGACAGAATGGGGAAAAAAAGGGTTAAATAATGGGAAATGGGTGACTACAGTGCAGGGGAGGCTTGTTTGGTTGTTGTGTATCATTAGTGTTGGTGCTCTGTATTGTGAATGTTATGAAACCTGATTGTGTAGAAATTGACTGCAGGTGATTAATTTAGGTTCTATGTGTAGGTCTGCTCGAAAAATCATCGAGCAGATGTAATTGTGACCTGATGGTTGTGGTATCAGAGATGAAAAATATGTGAATAAAAGTGACAAAATTGAAAAAAGTGACATTAAACACAAAATTAAAAGTGCACATGTGAGAAAACACAAAACAAATGTTTGTGGGTGATAAAGATGTTACCTTGATAGGTAATGTCAAAAAGTGTACCTAGTTGTTGTTCAAAACGGTCTAAAGAGTGTGTATATTCAAATAATAAGAATACTAGTGAGTACAGAATGTGTAAGAATTATAGAAATAAAAATAATGATAATAATAGAACTGGTGAAAAGTGGGGAGGAAAGGGAAAGGATGGTGAGTCAAGGAGGACACCAAGGGGGGAGTAGGTTAAAAATTGGGGTAATAGTTGTATATTGTTGAAATATACTGGTGATTTAATTTGCTATTGCAATTATTATGTTGATACATCTAATGAAAAGTGGCCTGATACACAGCATGTAATGAAAATAGGTCTTGCAGGCCGGGGTAGCACGAATTTGTTGGAGCCTAAGGAAAGGTTGAGTTAAGAAAGGGGAAAGAGAGAAAGAGAGAGAGCGCATACATTGGCGCCATCGAGATCTAAATGGCGTGTCTCAATATCACATGTAAATAATCATCATAGGAACACCGTATAGTTTATGTGTTCGTTGAGACCTGATGGAGCTAAACTTCCCAATAGGTAGGTCCACTGGCTCTCCTTTTTGAGTAGTTCCTGCATTACATCGCCCCCTCTGATT
The DNA here is from genome assembly GCF_028390025.1 of Pseudophryne corroboree. NCBI lineage: Eukaryota > Metazoa > Chordata > Amphibia > Anura > Myobatrachidae > Pseudophryne > Pseudophryne corroboree. The sequence continues at coordinate 131,582 of NW_026970564.1, forward strand.
CCAAGTTTGACCTTTTCCAGGCCAAAAGCTTGCATTCGATGGGTGTTGTCATTATGGTGGAGATGAAAATGTCTGGCCACCGTGGTTATTTGTCGGAAGTTCTGCATATCCCTATCCACGTTTCGGATTGTTCCTGCATGTTCCAAAATCCGTTGTTTAAACATCCGTGTGGTTATTCCCACATATCTTTTGCCACACAGGCACTGTAGGCAATACACCACATTGGTTGTTTTGCAGTTGAAGTAATCGGAGATCCTGTGTTGGTTACCAAATTTGTCTGTGATTTCTTGTGTTGGCTTCATATAGTCACAGGCCCTGCAGGTCCCACAAGGGTATGTGCCTCTTACTGAAGGAGAGACGGAAGGGAGTCGTTGGTAATGACTTTGTACCCAATAGTCCTTTAGGTTGGGTGACCTTCTCCAGCTCATCGAGACCTTGTCTCCCAGGCTAGTTGCTAGGTCTGAGTCAGACAACAGAACATGCCAGTGTTTTTGTATACCTTCTTTAAGTTGTCTCCACTCCTGACAGAAGTCTCCCACAAATCTCAGGTCATCTTGATCCTTCACTTTCTTTTCTTGGAAGATGAGGGAATTCCTAGTTGTTTTCAAAAGGGAGTTCCGTGCCTTTTTAATGGATCTATTGCTGTAGCCTCGTTCCTTGAGACGGGCCGCTACCTCCTCACTTTTGTGTCGGTAGGTTGCCTCATCCGAACAGTTCCTCTTTAATCTTAGGAACTCCCCTTTGGGGATGTTCGCCTCCTGTTAGTGCTTCATCTACACGTTATAGCCCTGAATTTTCCAATGCCTAGCTCTTTGCAAAAGAGAGATATTGGCAAGGAAAAGCTGTATTGTACCTTTGCATTTTTCTCCCAAACGAAAGACACTAGAATGAAAATTTTAAAGCCTCCTGTTAGTGCTTCATCTACACGTTATAGCCCTGAATTTTCCAATGCCTATCTCTTTGCAAAAGAGAGATATCGGCAAGGAAAAGCTGTAATGTACCTTTGCATTTTTCTCCCAAACGAAGGACACTAGAATGAAAATTTTAAAGCCTCCTGTTAGTGCTTCATCTACACGTTATAGCCCTGAATTTTCAAATGCCTATCTCTTTGCAAAAGAGAGATATCGGCAAGGAAAAGCTGTATTGTACCTTTGCATTTTTCTCCCAAACGAAAGACACTAGAATGAAAATTTTAAAGCCTCCTGTTAGTGCTTCATCTAAACGTTATAGCCCTGAATTTTCCAATGCCTATCTCTTTGCAAAAGAGAGATATCGGCAAGGAAAAACTGTATTGTACCTTTGCATTTTTCTCCCAAACGAAAGACACTAGAATGAAAATTTTAAAGCCTCCTGTTAGTGCTTCATCTACACGTTATAGCCCTGAATTTTCCAATGCCTAGCTCTTTGCAAAAGAGAGATATTGGCAAGGAAAAGCTGTATTGTACCTTTGCATTTTTCTCCCAAACGAAAGACACTAGAATGAAAATTTTAAAGTCTACTGTTAGTGCTTCATCTACACGTTATAGCCCTGAATTTTCCAATGCCTAGCTCTTTGCAAAAGAGAGATATTGGCAAGGAAAAGCTGTATTGTACCTTTGCATTTTTCTCCCAAACGAAAGACACTAGAATGAAAATTTTAAAGCCTCCTGTTAGTGCTTCATCTACACGATATAGCCCTGAATTTTCCAATGCCTATCTCTTTGCAAAAGAGAGATATCGGCAAGGAAAAGCTGTATTGTACCTTTGCATTTTTCTCCCAAACGAAGGACACTAGAATGAAAATTTTAAAGCCTCCTGTTAGTGCTTCATCTACACGTTATAGCCCTGAATTTTCCAATGCCTATTTCTTTGCAAAAGAGAGATATCGGCAAGGAAAAGCTGTATTGTACCTTTGCATTTTTCTCCCAAACGAAAGACACTAGAATGAAAATTTTAAAGCCTACTGTTAGTGCTTCATCTACACGTTATAGCCCTGAATTTTCCAATGCCTAGCTCTTTGCAAAAGAGAGATATCGGCAAGGAAAAGCTGTATTGTACCTTTGCATTTTTCTCCCAAACGAAAGACACTAGAATGAAAATTTTAAAGCCTCCTGTTAGTGCTTCATCTACACGTTATAGCCCTGAATTTTCCAATGCCTATCTCTTTGCAAAAGAGAGATATCGGCAAGGAAAAGCTGTATTGTACCTTTGTTTTTTTCTCCCAAACGAAAGACACTAGAATGAAAATTTTAAAGCCTCCTATTAGTGCTTCATCTACACGTTATAGCCCTGAATTTTCCAATGCCTATCTCTTTGCAAAAGAGAGATATCGGCAAGGAAAAGCTGCATTGTACTTTTGCATTTTTCTCCCAAACGAAAGACACTAGAATGAAAATTTTAAAGCCTCCTGTTAGTGCTTCATCTACACGTTATAGCCCTGAATTTTCCAATGCCTAGCTCTTTGCAAAAGAGAGATATTGGCAAGGAAAAGCTGTATTGTACCTTTGCATTTTTCTCCCAAACGAAAGACACTAGAATGAAAATTTAAAAGCCTCCTGTTAGTGCTTCATGTACGCGGTATAGCCCTGAATTTTCCAATGCCTAGCTCTTTGCAAAAGAGAGATATCGGCAAGGAAAAGCTGTATTGTACCTTTGCATTTTTCTCCCAAACGAAAGACACTAGAATGAAAATTTTAAAGCCTCCTGTTAGTGCTTCATCTACACGTTATAGCCCTGAATTTTCCAATGCCTATCTCTTTGCAAAAGAGAGATATCGGCAAGGAAATGCTGTATTGTACCTTTGCATTTTTCTCCCAAACGAAAGACACTAGAATGAAAATTTTAAAGCCTCCTGTTAGTGCTTCATCTACACGTTATAGCCCTGCATTTTCCAATGCCTATCTCTTTGCAAAAGAGAGATATCGGCAAGGAAAAGCTGCATTGTACTTTTGCATTTTTCTCCCAAACGAAAGACACTAGAATGAAAATTTTAAAGCCTCCTGTTAGTGCTTCATCTACACGTTATTGCCCTGAATTTTCCAATGCCTAGCTCTTTGCAAAAGAGAGATATTGGCAAGGAAAAGCTGTATTGTACCTTTGCATTTTTCTCCCAAACGAAAGACACTAGAATGAAAATTTTAAAGCCTCCTGTTAGTGCTTCATCTACACGTTATAGCCCTGAATTTTCCAATGCCTATCTCTTTGCAAAAGAGAGATATCGGCAAGGAAAAACTGTATTGTACCTTTGCATTTTTCTCCCAAACGAAAGACACTAGAATGAAAATTTTAAAGCCTCCTGTTAGTGCTTCATCTACACGTTATAGCCCTGAATTTTCCAATGCCTATCTCTTTGCAAAAGAGAGATATCGGCAAGGAAAAGCTGTATTGTACCTTTGCATTTTTCTCCCAAACGAAGGACACTAGAATGAAAATTTTAAAGCCTCCTATTAGTGCTTCATCTACACGTTATAGCCCTGAATTTTCCAATGCCTATCTCTTTGCAAAAGAGAGATATCGGCAAGGAAAAGCTGTATTGTACCTTTGCATTTTTCTCCCAAACGAAGTACACTAGAATGAAAATGTTAAAGCCTCCTGTTAGTGCTTCATCTACACGTTATAGCCCTGAATTTTCCAATGCCTATCTCTTTGCAAAAGAGAGATATCGGCAAGGAAAAGCTGTATTGTACCTTTGCATTTTTCTCCCAAACGAAAGACACTAGAATGAAAATTTTAAAGCCTCCTGTTAGTGCTTCATCTACACGTTATAGCCCTGAATTTTCCAATGCCTATCTCTTTGCAAAAGAGAGATATCGGCAAGGAAATGCTGTATTGTACCTTTGCATTTTTCTCCCAAACGAAAGACACTAGAATGAAAATTTTAAAGCCTCCTGTTAGTGCTTCATCTACACGTTATAGCCCTGCATTTTCCAATGCCTATCTCTTTGCAAAAGAGAGATATCGGCAAGGAAAAGCTGCATTGTACTTTTGCATTTTTCTCCCAAACGAAAGACACTAGAATGAAAATTTTAAAGCCTCCTGTTAGTGCTTCATCTACACGTTATAGCCCTGAATTTTCCAATGCCTAGCTCTTTGCAAAAGAGAGATATTGGCAAGGAAAAGCTGTATTGTACCTTTGCATTTTTCTCCCAAACGAAAGACACTAGAATGAAAATTTTAAAGCCTACTGTTAGTGCTTCATCTACACGTTATAGCCCTGAATTTTCCAATGCCTAGCTCTTTGCAAAAGAGAGATATCGGCAAGGAAAAGCTGTATTGTACCTTTGCATTTTTCTCCCAAACGAAAGACACTAGAATGAAAATTTTAAAGCCTCCTGTTAGTGCTTCATCTACACGTTATAGCCCTGAATTTTCCAATGCCTATCTCTTTGCAAAAGAGAGATATCGGCAAGGAAAAGCTGTATTGTACCTTTGCTTTTTTCTCCCAAACGAAAGACACTAGAATGAAAATTTTAAAGCCTCCTATTAGTGCTTCATCTACACGTTATAGCCCTGAATTTTCCAATGCCTATCTCTTTGCAAAAGAGAGATATCGGCAAGGAAAAGCTGCATTGTACTTTTGCATTTTTCTCCCAAACGAAAGACACTAGAATGAAAATTTTAAAGCCTCCTGTTAGTGCTTCATCTACACGTTATAGCCCTGAATTTTCCAATGCCTAGCTCTTTGCAAAAGAGAGATATTGGCAAGGAAAAGCTGTATTGTACCTTTGCATTTTTCTCCCAAACGAAAGACACTAGAATGAAAATTTAAAAGCCTCCTGTTAGTGCTTCATCTACACGGTATAGCCCTGAATTTTCCAATGCCTAGCTCTTTGCAAAAGAGAGATATCGGCAAGGAAAAGCTGTATTGTACCTTTGCATTTTTCTCCCAAACGAAAGACACTAGAATGAAAATTTTAAAGCCTCCTGTTAGTGCTTCATCTACACGTTATAGCCCTGAATTTTCCAATGCCTATCTCTTTGCAAAAGAGAGATATCGGCAAGGAAATGCTGTATTGTACCTTTGCATTTTTCTCCCAAACGAAAGACACTAGAATGAAAATTTTAAAGCCTCCTGTTAGTGCTTCATCTACACGTTATAGCCCTGCATTTTCCAATGCCTATCTCTTTGCAAAAGAGAGATATCGGCAAGGAAAAGCTGCATTGTACTTTTGCATTTTTCTCCCAAACGAAAGACACTAGAATGAAAATTTTAAAGCCTCCTGTTAGTGCTTCATCTACACGTTATTGCCCTGAATTTTCCAATGCCTAGCTCTTTGCAAAAGAGAGATATTGGCAAGGAAAAGCTGTATTGTACCTTTGCATTTTTCTCCCAAACGAAAGACACTAGAATGAAAATTTTAAAGCCTCCTGTTAGTGCTTCATCTACACGTTATAGCCCTGAATTTTCCAATGCCTATCTCTTTGCAAAAGAGAGATATCGGCAAGGAAAAACTGTATTGTACCTTTGCATTTTTCTCCCAAACGAAAGACACTAAAATGAAAATTTTAAAGCCTCCTGTTAGTGCTTCATCTACACGTTATAGCCCTGAATTTTCCAATGCCTATCTCTTTGCAAAAGAGAGATATCGGCAAGGAAAAGCTGTATTGTACCTTTGCATTTTTCTCCCAAACGAAGGACACTAGAATGAAAATTTAAAAGCCTCCTGTTAGTGCTTCATCTACACGGTATAGCCCTGAATTTTCCAATGCCTATCTCTTTGCAAAAGAGAGATATCGGCAAGGAAAAGCTGTATTGTACCTTTGCATTTTTCTCCCAAACGAAAGACACTAGAATGAAAATTTTAAAGCCTCCTGTTAGTGCTTCATCTACACGTTATAGCCCTGAATTTTCCAATGCCTAGCTCTTTGCAAAAGAGAGATATTGTGCTTCCTAGCTGTTTTTTATAAAATCACTTAATTAAATCTAACTCTGATTACGTCAGAGAAGGCCAGGTACCCTACACCATAAGAGGGGGTTTGAAATTTTGACTTGTCTACTTAAAGATCACCAAAATCTGATGACAAGGTCAATTACATCCCTGGGTGGGATTGAACCTCCAACCTTTTGGTTAATAGCCCATGTAAGTGCAAGAAATCCTGAAGCACTCACTCATCATGGGGAAAGTACCAATGTGTATCTTGATTATTGACTTTTTAAAGTTTTTCTAGGAAACGTTCTAGATGAATGATTATTAGCCTTTGTCAGTATTGACTTTTGCAAGGTGTCTCTGTGGCGCAATCAGTTAGTGTGTAAGGCTATTAACCAAAAGGTTGGTGGTTCAATCCCACCCAGGGACTTAATTGACCTTGTTATCAGATTTTGGTGATCTTTAAGTAGACAAGTCAAAATTTCAAACCCACTGTTATGGTGTAGGGTACCTGGCCTTCTCTGATGTTTAGATTTGATTCAGTGATTTTATAAAAACAGCTAGGAAGCACAATTTAGCAGTGGGTTGCAGAGAAAAAGAAATATGCTGGCAGAAAAATCCAATTGAGTGATTAAACAGCTCTTCATTTTCTGGCTTTATTTTTATACTAACAAATTTGTTCTCTGAAAAGTGTCCACAAAGCCAAGTCTCTGATTAACACCTTTGTAGGGATGGTTTTTCACCTATTACTAAATTAAACTTGCTTCATTGGAAAGGCAGCAAGATGCATCCTCATTTCAATGTCTACTGAAATAATACAGGTTGACACCAGGAAACATTAACGCCACTGCATCCTTGCTGCTTTCGCATGTGGAAGTCTGTTTAATGTGAAAACAAGGTGATATCTAATTAGCACACAGGTAAGGAATTAAGAAAATCTTTATTTAAGGGTGAAGATGTTTCTCACAAAATCGTTGCCCCAATGCATCATTGAAATTCAAGCTGGAAAGATGATTTTAATATATCACTTGTACATTTTGCATTGCTCTTCTGGTGACAATGTAGTTTGTTTTGTCAATTACCATTTTAATAATCGGGTAAAGAAAATTAATTGGATTTTTGAAAGAAAACAATACTGTCAATATACTATTAAAACAAATTAAAATGGTAAAAGTTATTGTACTTTAAGTAAAAATAAAAGAGCAAAAATATCAATCCCAGTTTTTGATTACTTTAATTAACAAAAAAAAATGCACATAGCAGAGGATAGTTTCGATCAATCAACCTCTGGGTTATGGGCCCAGCATGCTTCCATTGCACTACTCTGCTGCTCATGGAAGTGTAAGAGATCCTGAAGACTAAATTGATTAAAGGCCTAAAAGTACTGGACTATAAGGAAAGACTTACTAGGCTGAATATTTATACACTAGAAAAGAGGTGCCTAAGAGGAGATATTATTAATATCTTCAAATATGTAAAGATACATAACAAAGAGTTATCAGAGGAATTATTTATTAAACGAACACGTGGTCACTCGCTGCGACTGGAGGAAAGTTCAGAACGCAATGGAGGAAAGGTTTCTTCACTGTTAGGGCAATCAGGATGTGGAATTCCCTGCCAGGGAAGGTGGTAATGGCGGACTCTGTAATTGGATTTAAAAAAGGAATGGATACATTTCTGAATGAAAAAGCTATCCAAGGTTATAATACTTAAAATATCAACATGGTTAATCCGGGGGTAACATGAGTTATAGTAGCTAACTAGTCATAAAACATTATTCAGCAAGTATGTAGAATCATCACAACTTAAAACAGGTTGAACACGATGGGCAATTTGCCTCTATTCAACCTCAAAAACTATGTTACTATATTACTATGTTATTGTAGTATACAGAACACCACAATGCAATGAGCAGTGATAGTGAGCACTGATGAGGATACTAGAACTGACACTGAGCAGCAAGATGCAGCACTGGACTATTAGTAATGTACTGTAGTATGCTGAGTACCACAATGCAGCACAAGACAATGAGCAGTGATACTGAGCACTGATGAGGATACTACTGAGAACTGACACTGAGCAGGAGAGACACACTACTAGTATTACTGAGCAGCAATAAGTAACCACTGATACTGAGCACTGATATTGAGATTTCCACTGAGAGAACATAGCCACGTCCTCTCCGCTCTCTCTTCAATGCACGAGTAAAAATGGCAGCAACGCGCAGCTCTTTATATGGAATCCGAATCTCGCGAGAATCCGACAGCGGGATGATGACATTTTCCCTTGTTCAGGTTTTCCGAGTCAGGCGGGAACAACCGAGCCTGCCTCGGACCAGTGTAAACAACGTGGAGTTCGTGGGGAATTCGGTTCTCGGAGAACCGAACCCGCTCCTCTCTACCTTATACCCATCAATTTTTTTATTTTCAATCTAAGCCCCTGCAGTTTTCTGTAAGCATCTGCTTCGCTATGATGATCAACAAGTCACAAGGGCAAACACTCAGGGTTTGAGGCGTAGATCTTAGGACCAGCTGCTACAAGCATGGCAGAGGTGTCACTATCACTGGTGACACCCAGAGAGGTGGCGAGGGAGATTGTAATGCAGTGCGCGCAGATAAGCAGCGCAATGGTAAAAAGGAGGCATGGTTTCATAGGTAGGGGCGTGGCCTGGTGGCCTGAATCTACATTTTGTTGCTCCGGGTGTCCCGGGGGTTGGGGGCTGCACCCGGGGACTAGTGTGTGAGCGGTGCTGGCTCCTGCACAGTGACAGGGCATGGCCACCCAGCATGACGCCTCCCTTCTTGACCATGCTGTAATTGCAGTCGCACTGCAGTTCAGCGTGATCATAAAAAATGGTGTAGGCTCCTGCTGGTGCAGACTGTATGTGCGCGCAGGAAGCCGCCACCATTTTTGTGATCACAGCGGCTGAATGTGATGTCATACAGCCGCTGTGACCACGCCCCCTGTGTCTCCTCCGTTGCAGACCCCATTTTGAAGCCTTGCCCCCGCACCGCTCCATCCCTGACTTGGAAATGGAGTGTTGCTGACCCACCTCTCCCCCCCTTCCCCGCCCCGATTGACAGGCAGAGGCGATCACATTCTCTGCGGGGTGCCGCAGAAAATGCAGGCACATGCGTATGCTCTTAGCAATTTTTGCAGTTGGATCGCTTATTGCGATTGCAATCCAACCTGAATCAGGCCCTATTACCTATCACAATGCGCTGCGGGCAGTACAAAATTGGGTTAATATAGGAGAAAAACCCCCAGACCTGTGCTCCTTAACTGTACCTGGTGGCTAGTGGAGCGGCTGCCCAGTAATCAGTGTCCACCGCAGTGCGCACACGGCCCACCCCCTACGGCCTCGCTCCCCTTCATCAGCGGCCTCGTGATCCGGAAGGGTGGTGTGTGTGTGACTGACCTTAGGATGAAACCGGAGCCTCCGCTGCAGTGACCCAGCAACCAGGGCACGGGAGTATACAGCGCCGCTGGGAGTGATGAAGCTGCAGTAAAGATGTCTATTAGACCTAGCCTGCTGCAGCCCTTGTAGATTCTCATAAAACAAGTTCTTCTTTTCTTGTCAAAATTAATAGCTAAGAATAGGCTGCCTGAGGCAGGCCCCTGTTAATTGGCCTGCTACTGAAGGCACCAACTACAAACTGAGCTCCCTGTTCATGGAAGCGGGGTTATAGAGGAGAATGCACTGAGCTTCTTGGGAACAGTCAAAAGCTTTGAGCCGGTTGGTGCCTCAGATCAAGATCCTACTCTACACCCCAATGTGAATCCTTGTGGAGTCCAGTGTACCCCACAGAAGAAATTAATGTGTCACACCCATTGGCAGCAACCTTAGAATAGCTGCTGACGGGCACAATTGAGAAAGGAAGGGGGGGGGGGGACATTTGAATCCAGCACATAGATGCAATTCAAATATGTAATTTGTACCTTCCTATTTTAAAATATAATGGATGAACCTCACCCTGTGAGAACAATCTTCATGATCAAGAGATCTAATATGTAAAATAAGTATGAGTTGGGATAGGGCTGGGGAGGGTGGCAGCTCGGGCAGCCCCTCCCCCGTCAAGTTAAGGAGATTCAACTGAGGAAGCACAAGGGAACTCTCGTCTGGGGACAACAACTGCAGGGAGACCACATCTTTTCAGATGAACATGGGAGGGCGGAAGGCTGCCTAATACTGAAGCACCATCAAATATCAAACCATATCCAACAACTAGTACAAGCATTCCTGGGGGAAGGTCTGCAGCAGACGGATTTGCATACGGTGATGTCATCCAAGCAGTGGGCCAAAGTTGGCTGGAACCCTCATCTGCATATAAAAAGAGAAAAGGGGCATGCAGGGCATGGCGGCCTTTTGCAGTGCTTGGATGACCCCTAGTTCGCATTAAACACCCCCACCCTCCTTTGGTGTGGGGCTCATGTTGGCCATGCCCCATCCCCTGAAGCATTCATGCTGATTTCTTGCAGCAGCTGGGCACTGTAACAGCTCCAGAGCTGCTCTGTAAGGCAAGTAAAAGGGTGTGGGCCCTGCAGCACCACCTGTAGTTCGCATTGTGCGTTGGAAGGCACAAAGTAAGCAGACGGGAGGAGAAGTCAGGATAGTACACAAGGGCATCCTTTTCTCTTAGTCCGTAGAGGATGCTGGGGTCACATTAAGAACCATGGGGTATAGACGGGATCCGCAAGAGACATGGGCACTTTAAGACTTTCAAAGGGTGTGAACTGGCTCCTCCCTCTATGCCCCTCCTCCAGACTCCAGTTATAGGAACTGTGCCCAGGGAGACGGACATTTCGAGGAAAGGATTTATTGTTAAACTAAGGTGAGCATCTTACCAGCTCACACCTTAAGCATGCCGCAGAACGTGGCATTCAACAGAACACAAGCCAACGGCATGAACAATTGCAGCAAAAAGCTGACCAGAACCGTAACACAACATGTGTATAACCACAAGTAATAACTGCAGACACAGTATGGACTGGGACGGGTGCCCAGCATCCTCTACGTACTAAGAGAAAAGGATTTACCGGTAGGTATTAAAATCCTATTTTCTCATACGACCTAGAGGATGCTGGGGTCACATTAAGAACCATGGGGTTATACCAAAGCTCTTGAACGGGTGGGAGAGTGCGTACGACTCTGCAGCACCGAATGACCCAACTTGAGGTTATCATCAGCCAAGGTATCAAACTTGTAAAACTTAGCAAAAGTGTTTACTAAATAGCTGCTCGGCAAAGTTGCAATGCCGAGACTCCCCGACCAGCTGCCCAGGATGAACCCACCTTTCTAGTAGAATGGGTCTTCACCTAATTCAGTAACGGCAATCCTGCCGTGGAATGAGCATGCTGAATCTTACCACAGATCCAGCGCATAATGGTCTGCATGGAAGCAGGACACCCAATCATGTTGGGAGCATACAGGACAAACAGAGCCTCTGTTTTCCTAATCTGAACCGTTCTGGTGACATAAATTTTCAAAGTTCTGACCACAGCCAGAGACTTTGACTCAACGAAGGTGTCAGTGGCCAAAGGCACCATGTGGAAAGATGAACCACCTTCGGCAGAAATTGTTGACGTGTCCTCAATTCTGCTCTATCTTCATGAAAGATCAAATAAAGGCTCTTGTGATACGGCATGGTTTGTACTGTTTTCCATGTGCTCCCAGATCTTTCAAGCAAGTAGCATGGTCAAGAAAGTTCTGTTTGAAAAGAAACAAACATTTACTGTCATTGTTATGCAAATAAACTTACATTAAAGCTAACAAGAAAGCACACTCGTTCTGTCTTTAAACTGATAAAAGAAACCCCAATAATATGGGGCATGCAAAAATTGAGATAAAACTCAGTTTTGCTCCTCTCCACGGAAATCTTTAATAAAAGGCGAAATATTTGTTAGTTCTGAAGAGAAACCAGAGCATGACCAAGATTCCACCTGTCGCCTGAGTGCCATGCCAGCAGTTCTCATTCAGCTCAAAGTGAGCACCCAATTTGAATGAAAGAAAGCAGATTTCTCACCAGGCTTCCCCTTGCTATAAACATGGTTTGTACTCTTTTCCATGTGCTCCCAGATCTTTCAAACAATTAGTGTGGTCAAGAAAGTTCTGTTTGAAAAGAAACAAACATTTACTGTCATTTCTATGCAAATGAGCTTACATTAAAGCACACTCGTTCTATCTTTAAACCAATAAAATAAAACCCCAATAAGATGGGGCATGCAAAAATTGAGATAAAACTCAGTTTTGCTCCTCTCCACGGAAATCTTTAGTAAAAGGCGAAAGATTTGTTCGTTCTGAAGAGAAACCACAGCATGACCAAGATTCTACCTGTCGCCTGAGTGCCATGCCAGCAGTCCTCATTCAGCTCAAAGTGAGCACCCAATTTGAAAGAAAGAAAGCAGATTTCTCACCAGGCTTCCCCTTGCTATAAACATGGTTTGTACTCTTTTCCATGTGCTCCCAGATCTTTCAAGCAATTAGTATAGTCAAGAAAGTTCTGTTTGAAAAGAAACAAACATTTACTGTCATTTCTACGCAAATGAGCTTACATTAAAGCACACTCGTTCTATCTTTAAACTGATAAAAGAAACCCCAATAAGACGGGGCATGCAAAAATTGAGATAAAACTCAGTTTTGCTCCTCTCCATGGAAATCTTTAGTAAAAGGCGAAAGATTTGTTCGTTCTGAAGAGAAACCAGAGCATGACCAAGATTCCACCTGTCGCCTGAGTGCCGTGCCAGCAGTCCTCATTCAGTTCAAAGTGAGCACCCAATTTGAAAGAAAGAAAGCAGATTTCTCACCAGGCTTCCCCTTGCTATAAGCATGGTTTGTACTCTTTTCCATGTGCTCCCAGATCTTTCAAGCAATTAGTATGGTCAAGAAAGTTCTGCTTGAAAAGAAACAGACATTTATTGTCATTGTTATGCAAATAAACTAACATTAAAGCTAACAAGAAAGCACACTCGTTCTGTCTTTAATCCGATAAAAGAAACCCCAATAATATGGGGCATGCAAAAATTGAGATAAAACTCAGTTTTGCTCCTCTCCACGGAAATCTTTAGTAAAAGGCGAAAGATTTGTTCGTTCTGAAGAGAAACCAGAGCATGACCAAGATTCCACCTGTCGCCTGAGTGCCGTGCCAGCAGTCCTTATTCAGATCAAAGTGAGCGCCCAATTTGAAAGAAAGCAGATTTCTCACCTGTCTTCTCCTTGCTATAAGCATGGTTTGTACTGTATTCCATGTGCTCCCAGATCTTTCAAGCAAGTAGCATGGTCAAGAAAGTTCTGTTTGAAAAGAAACAAACATTTACTGTCATTTCTATGCAAATGAGCTTACATTAAAGCACACTCATTCTATCTTTAAACCGATAAAAGAAACCCCAAAAAGATGGGGCATGCAAAAATTGAGATAAAACTCGGTTTTGCTCCTCTCCACGGAAATCTTTAGTAAAAGGCGAAAGATTTGTTCGTTCTGAAGAGAAACCAGAGCATGACCAAGATTTTTATCTGAAAATATGTGTTCTCCCTGCAGTTGTTGTCCCCAGATGAGAGTTCCCTTGTGCTGCCTCAGTTGAATCTCCTTTACTTGACAGGGGGATGCTCGAGCAGCGACCCTCCCCAGCTCTAGCCCAACTCCTACTTACCTGCCAGGTGAGATACTATGATCATGAAGGTGCTTCTCCCAGGGCAAGGCTCACCCATTGCACTCTGGGTGTGCTGCTTCTGCGATTTCCCCAAATGTGGGAAACTTGACTGCATAATTTGTGTTTCCCCTGGTCGGCTCTCGTATAATTCAGATCTCTTTGTCTCAGGTCTCTCTCCAGCCTAGTTTGCTGTCTGTTTCTACTTCTCTTTTCTTGAGCCGCTCCCTTCTATGCCCTTGCGCACTATCCTGACTTCTCCCGTCTGCTTACTTCGTGCCTTCCAACGCACAATGCAAACTACAGGTAGTGCTGCAGGACCCACACCCTTTTACTTGCCTTACAGAGCGTCTCTGGAGCAGTTACAGTGCCCAGCTGCTGCAAGAAATCAGCTTGAATGCTTCAGGGGCTGGGGAATAGCCAACATGAGCCCCACACCGAAAGAGGGTGGAGGTGTGTAATGCGAACTAGGGGTCATCCAAGCGCCGCAAAAGGCCGCCATGCCCTGCACGCCCCTTGTCTCTTTTCATATGCAGACGAGGGTTGAAGCCAACTTTGACCCACTGTTTGGATGACATCACCATATGCAAATCCATCTGCTGCAGGCCTTCCCCCAGGAATGCTTGCACTAGTTGTTGCATTTGGTTTGTTGTTTGGGGGTGCTTCAGTATTAGGCAGCCTTCTGCCCTCCCATGTTCATCTGAAAATATGTGTTCTCCCTGCAGTTGTTGTCCCCAGATGAGAGTTCCCTTGTGCTGCCTCAGTTGAATCTCCTTTACTTGACAGAGATGTGCCTGAGCAGCGGCCCTCCCCAGCCCTATCCCAAATCATACTTATTTTGCATAGGCGATACCATGGTCATGAAGATTGTTCTCCCAGGGTGAGGTTCATTCATTGCATTCTGGGTATGCTGACCCCTGTGATTTCCCCAAATGTGGGAAACTCGACTGCATTATTTGTGGTAGTGGGGGACTGTGTTTGTGCTTTCCTCTGGTCAGCTCTGGTAAAAATCAGATTTCTTTATCTCAGATCTTCCTCTAGCCTTGTTCTTCTTTCGAGAGTTCCCTTGTGCTGCCTCAGTTGGATCTCTTTCACTTGACAGGGGGGTGCCCGAGCAGCGACCCTCCCCAGCTCTAGCCCAACTCCTACTTACCTGCCAGGTGAGATACTATGATCATGAAGGTGCTTCTCCCAGGGCAAGGCTCACCCATTGCACTCTAGTTGTGCTGCCCCTGTGATTTCCCCAAATGTGGGAAACTTGACTGCATAATTTGTGTTTCCCTTGGTCGGCTCTCGTATAATTCAGATCTCTTTGTCTCAGGTCTCTCTCCAGCCTAGTTTGCTGTCTGTTTCCACTTCTCTTTTCTTGAGCCGCTCCCTTCTATGCCCTTGCGCACTATCCTGACTTCTCCCGTCTGCTTACTTCGTGCCTTCCAACGCACAATGCAAACTACAGGTAGTGCTGCAGGGCCCACACCCTTTTACTTGCCTTACAGAGCAGCTCTGGAGCAGTTACAGTGCCCAGCTGCTGCAAGAAATCAGCTTGAATGCTTCAGGGGCTGGGGCATAGCCAACATGAGCCCCACACCGAAGGAGGGTGGAGGTGTGTAATGCGAACTAGGGGTCATCCAAGCGCCGCAAAAGGCCGCCATGCCCTGCACGCCCCTTTTCTCTTTTCATATGCAGACGAGGGTTGAAGCCAACTTTGACCCACTGCTTGGATGGCATCACCATATGCAAATCCATCTGCTGCAGGCCTTCCCCCAGGAATGCTTGCACTAGTTGTTGCATTTGGTTTGTTGTTTGGGGGTGCTTCAGTATTAGGCAGCCTTCTGCCCTCCCATGTTCATCTGAAAATATGTGTTCTCCCTGCAGTTGTTGTCCCCAGATGAGAGTTCCCTTGTGCTGCCTCAGTTGAATCTCCTTTACTTGACAGAGATGTGCCTGAGCAGCGGCCCTCCCCAGCCCTATCCCAAATCATACTTATTTTGCATAGGAGAGACCATGGTCTTGAAGATTGTTCTCCCAGGGTGAGGTTCATTCATTGCATTCTGGGTATGCTGACCCATGTGATTTCCCCAAATGTGGGAAACTCAACTGCATTATTTGTGGTAGTGGGGGACTGTGTTTGTGCTTTCCTCTGGTCAGCTCTAGTAAAAGTCAGATTTCTTTGTTTCAGTTCTTCCTCTAGCCTTGTTCTTCTTTCGAGAGTTCCCTTGTGCTGCCTCAGTGTGTATGGTTATTAATCAAAAGGTTGGTGGTTCAATCCCACTAAGGGACGTAATTGACCTTGTTATCAGATTTTGGTGATATTTAAGTAGACAAGTCAAAATTTCAAACCCCCTGTTATGGTGTAGGGTACCTGGCCTTCTCTGATGTAATCAGAGTTAGATTTGATTCAGTGATTTTATAAAAACAGCTAGGAAGCACAATTTAGCAGTGGGTTGCAGAGAAAAAGAAATATGCTGGCAAAAAAATCCAATTGAGTGATTAAACAGCTCTTCATTTTCTGGCTTTATTTTTATGCTAACAAATTTGTACTCTGAAAAGTGTCCACAAAGCCAAGTCTCTGATTAACACCTTTGTAGGGATGGTTTTTCACCTATTACTAAATTAAACTTGCTTCATTGGAAAGGCAGCAAGATGCATCCTCATTTCAATGTCTACTGAAATAATACAGGTTGACACCAGGAAACATTAACGCCACTGCATCCTTGCTGCTTTCGCATGTGGAAGTCTGTTTAATGTGAAAACAAGGTGATATCTAATTAGCACACAGGTAAGGAATTAAGAAAATCTTTATTTAAGGGTGAAGGTGTTTCTCACAAAATCGTTGCCCCAATGCATCATTGAAATTCAAGCTGGAAAGATGATTTTAATATATCACTTGTACATTTTGTATTGCTCTTCTGGTGACAATGTAGTTTGTTTTTGTCAATTACCATTTTAATAATAGGGTAAAGAAAATTAAGTGGATTTTTGAAAGAAAACAATACTGTCAATATACTATTAAAACAAATTAAAATGGTAAAAGTTAGTGTACTTTAAGTAAAAATAAAAGAGCAAAAATATCAATCCCAGTTTTGGATTACTTTAATTAACAAAAAAAATGCATATAGCAGAGGATAGTTTCAATCTGCCTACCTCTGGGTTATGGGCCCAGCATTTTTCCATTGCAGTACTCTGCTGCACATGTAAGTGCAAGAGATCCTGAAGCACTCACTCATCATGGGAAAGTACCAATGTGTTTCTTCGTTGGTTGATGGAAGAAACATCTTACAAAAACTCTCCAGATTATTGACTTTTTAAAGTTTTTCTAGGAAACGTTCTAGATGAATGCTTATTAGCCTTTGTCAGTACGTACGTTTGTAAAGTGTCTCTGTGGCGCAATCTGTTAGTGTGTTTGGTTATTAATCAAAGGGTTGGTGGTTCAATCCCACCCAGGGATGTAATTGACCTTGTTATCAGATTTTGGTGATCTTTAAGTAGACAAGTCAAAATTTCAAACCCCCTTCTTATGGTGTAGGGTACCTGGCCTACTCTGATGTAATCAGAGTTAGATTTGAATCAGTGATTTTATAAAAAAAAACAGCTAGGAAGCACAATTTAGCAGTGGGTTGCAGAGAAAAAGAAATAAGCTGGCAGAAAAATCCAATTGAGTGATTAAACAGCTCTTCATTTTCTGGCTTTATTTTTATGCTAACAAATTTGTTCTCTGAAAAGTGTCCACAAAGCTAAGTCTCTGATTAACACCTTTGTAGGGATGGTTTTTCACCTATTACTAAATTAAACTTGCTTCATTGGAAAGGCAGCAAGATGCATCCTCATTTCAATGTCTACTGAAATAATACAGGTTGACACCAGGAAACATTAACGCCACTGCATCCTTGCTGCTTTCGCATGTGGAAGTCTGTTTAATGTGAAAACAAGGTGATATCTAATTAGCACACAGGTAAGGAATTAAGAAAATCTTTATTTAAGGGTGAAGATGTTTCTCACAAAATCGTTGCCCCAATGCATCATTGAAATTCAAGCTGGAAAGATGATTTTAATATATCACTTGTACATTTTGTATTGCTCTTCTGGTGACAATGTAGTTTGTTTTTGTCAATTACCATTTTAATAATCGGGTAAAGAAAATTAATTGGATTTTTGAAAGAAAACAATACTGTCAATATACTATTAAAACAAATTAAAATGGTAAAAGTTATTGTACTTTAAGTAAAAATAAAAGAGCAAAAATATCAATCCCAGTTTTGGATTACTTTAATTAACAAAAAAAAAAATGCATATAGCAGAGGATAGTTTCAATCTGCCTACCTCTGGGTTATGGACCCAGCATGCTTCCATTACAGTACTCTGCTGCACATGTAAGTGCAAGAGGTCCTGAAGCACTCACTTATCATGGGAAAGTACCAATGTGTTTCTTCATTGGTTGATGGAAGAAACATCTTACAAAAACTCTCCACATTATTGACTTTTTAAAATGTTTCTAGGAAACGTTCTAGATGAATGCTTATTAGCCTTTGTCAGTATGTACTTTTGCAAAGTGTCGCTGTGGCGCAATCAGTTAGTGTGTATGGTTATTAACCAAAAGGTTGGTGGTTCAATCCCACCCAGGGACGTAATTGACCTTGTTATCAGATTTTGGTGATCTTTAAGTAGACAAGTCAAAATTTCAAACCCCCTGTTATGGTGTAGGGTACCTGGCCTTCTCTGATGTAATCAGAGTTAGATTTGATTCAGTGATTTTATAAAAACAGCTAGGAAGCACAATTTAGCAGTGGGTTGCAGAGAAAAAGAAATATGCTGGCAAAAAAATCCAATTGAGTGATTAAACAGCTCTTCATTTTCTGGCTTTATTTTTATGCTAACAAATTTGTTCTCTGAAAAGTGTCCACAAAGCCAAGTCTCTGATTAACACCTTTGTAGGGATGGTTTTTCACCTATTACTAAATTAAACTTGCTTCATTGGAAAGGCAGCAAGATGCATCCTCATTTCAATGTCTACTGAAATAATACAGGTTGACACCAGGAAACATTAACGCCACTGCATCCTTGCTGCTTTCGC
Organism: Pseudophryne corroboree; assembly: GCF_028390025.1. Taxonomy (NCBI): domain Eukaryota; kingdom Metazoa; phylum Chordata; class Amphibia; order Anura; family Myobatrachidae; genus Pseudophryne; species Pseudophryne corroboree. Next base: position 150,143 of record NW_026970564.1, read on the forward strand.
ATGTGGAAGTCTGTTTAATGTGAAAACAAGGTGATATCTAATTAGCACACAGGTAAGGAATTAAGAAAATCTTTATTTAAGGGTGAAGGTGTTTCTCACAAAATCGTTGCCCCAATGCATCATTGAAATTCAAGCTGGAAAGATGATTTTAATATATCACTTGTACATTTTGTATTGCTCTTCTGGTGACAATGTAGTTTGTTTTTGTCAATTACCATTTTAATAATAGGGTAAAGAAAATTAATTGGATTTTTGAAAGAAAACAATACTGTCAATATACTATTAAAACAAATTAAAATGGTAAAAGTTATTGTACTTTAAGTAAAAATAAAAGAGCAAAAATATCAATCCCAGTTTTGGATTACTTTAATTAACAAAAAAAAATGCATATAGCAGAGGATAGTTTCAATCTGCCTACCTCTGGGTTATGGGCCCAGCATTTTTCCATTGCAGTACTCTGCTGCACATGTAAGTGCAAGAGATCCTGAAGCACTCACTCATCATGGGAAAGTACCAATGTGTTTCTTCGTTGGTTGATGGAAGAAACATCTTACAAAAACTCTCCAGATTATTGACTTTTTAAAGTTTTTCTAGGAAACGTTCTAGATGAATGCTTATTAGCCTTTGTCAGTATGTACGTTTGTAAAGTGTCTCTGTGGCGCAATCTGTTAGTGTGTTTGGTTATTAATCAAAGGGTTGGTGGTTCAATCCCACCCAGGGATGTAATTGACCTTGTTCTCAGATTTTGGTGATCTTTAAGTAGACAAGTCAAAATTTCAAACCCCCTTCTTATGGTGTAGGGTACCTGGCCTACTCTGATGTAATCAGAGTTAGATTTGAATCAGTGATTTTATAAAAAAAACAGCTAGGAAGCACAATTTAGCAGTGGGTTGCAGAGAAAAAGAAATATGCTGGCAGAAAAATCCAATTGAGTGATTAAACAGCTCTTCATTTTCTGGCTTTATTTTTATGCTAACAAATTTGTTCTCTGAAAAGTGTCCACAAAGCCAAGTATCTGATTAACATATTTGTAGGGATGGTTTTTCACCTATTACTAAATTAAACTTGCTTCATTGGAAAGGCAGCAAGATGCATCCTCATTTCAATATCTACTGAAATAATACAGGTTGACACCCGGAAACATTAACGCCACTGCATCCTTGCTGCTTTCTCATGTGGAAGTCTGTTTAATGTGAAAACAAGGTGATATCTAATTAGCACACAGGTAAGGAATTAAGAAAATCTTTATTTAAGGGTGAAGATGTTTCTCACAAAATCGTTGCCCCAATGCATCATTGAAATTCAAGCTGGAAAGATGATTTTAATATATCACTTGTACATTTTGTATTGCTCTTCTGGTGACACTGTAGTTTGTTTTTGTCAATTACCATTTTAATAATCGGGTAAAGAAAATTAATTGGATTTTTGAAAGAAAACAATACTGTCAATATACTATTAAAACAAATTAAAATGGTAAAAGTTATTGTACTTTAAGTAAAAAAAAAAGCTAAAATATCAATCCCAGTTTTGGATTATTTTAATGAACAAAAAAAAAAATGCATATAGCAAAGGATAGTTTCAATCTGCCTACCTCTGGGTTATGGGCCCAGCATGCTTCCATTGCAGTACTCTGCTGCACATGTAAGTGCAAGAGATCCTGAAGCACTCACTCATCATGCGAAAGTAACAATGTGTTTCTTCATTGGTTGCTGGAAGAAACATCTTACAAAAACTCTCCAGATTATTGACTTTTTAAAGTTTTTCTAGGAAACGTTCTAGATGAATGCTTATTAGTCTTTGTCAGTATGTACTTTTCGCAAAGTGTCTCTGTGGCGCGATCGGTTAGTGTGTTCAGCTATTAATCAAAAGGTTGGTGGTTCAATCCCATCCAGGGACGTAATTGACCTTGTGATCAGATTTTGGTAATATTTAAGTAGACAAGTCAAAATTGCAAACCCCCTCTTATGGTGTAGGGTACCTGGCCTTCTCTGATGTAATCAGAGTTAGATTTGATTAAGTGATTTTATAAAAAAAACAGCTAGGAAGCACAATTTAGCAGTGGGTTGCAGAGAAAAAGAAAAATGCTGGCAGAAAAATCCAATTGAGTGATTAAACAGCTCTTCATTTTCTGGCTTTATTTTTATGATTACAAATTTGTTCTCTGAAAAGTGTCCACAAAGCCAAGTATCTGATTAACATCTTTGTAGGGATGGTTTTTCACCTATTACTAAATTAAACTTGCTTCATTGGAAAGGCAGCAAGATGCATCCTCATTTCAATATCTACGGAAATAATACAGGTTGACACCAGGAAACATTAACGCCACTGCATCTTTGCTGTTTTCTCATGTGGAAGTCTGTTTAATGTGAAAACAAGGTGATATCTAATTAGCACACAGGTAAGGAATTAAGAACATCTTTATTTAAGGGTGAAGATGTTTCTCACAAAATCGTTGCCCCAATGCATCATTGAAATTCAAGCTGGAAAGATGATTTTAATATATCACTTGTACATTTTGTATTGCTCTTCTGGTGACAATGTAGTTTGTTTTTGTCAATTACCATTTTAATAATCGGGTAAAGAAAATTAATAGGATTTTTGAAAGAAAACAATACTATTAAAACAAATTAAAATGGTAAAAGTTATTGTACTTTAAGTAAAAATAAAAGAGCAAAAATATCAATCCCAGTTTTGGATTACTTTAATTAACAAAAAAAATGCATATAGCAGAGGATAGTTTCAATCTGCCTACCTCTGGGTTATGGACCCAGCATGCTTCCATTACAGTACTCTGCTGCACATGTAAGTGCAAGAGATCCTGAAGCACTCACTCATCATGGGAAAGTACCAATGTGTTTCTTCATTGGTTGATGGAAGAAACATCTTACAAAAACTCTCCACATTATTGACTTTTTAAAATGTTTCTAGGAATCATTCTAGATGAATGCTTATTAGCCTTTGTCAGTAAGTACTTTTGCAAAGTGTAGCTGTGGCGCAATCAGTTAGTGTGTAAGGCTATTAACCAAAAGGTTGGTGGTTCAATCCCACCCAGGGACTTAATTGACTTTGTTATCAGATTTTGGTGATCTTTAAGTAGACAAGTCAAAATTTCAAACCCACTGTTATGGTGTAGGGTACCTGGCCTTCTCTGATGTTTAGATTTGATTCAGTGATTTTATAAAAACAGCTAGGAAGCACAATTTAGCAGTGGGTTGCAGAGAAAAAGAAATATGCTGGCAGAAAAATCCAATTGAGTGATTAAACAGCTCTTCATTTTCTGGCTTTATTTTTATACTAACAAATTTGTTCTCTGAAAAGTGTCCACAAAGCCAAGTCTCTGATTAACACCTTTGTAGGGATGGTTTTTCACCTATTACTAAATTAAACTTGCTTCATTGGAAAGGCAGCAAGATGCATCCTCATTTCAATGTCTACTGAAATAATACAGGTTGACACCAGGAAACATTAACGCCACTGCATCCTTGCTGCTTTCGCATGTGGAAGTCTGTTTAATGTGAAAACAAGGTGATATCTAATTAGCACACAGGTAAGGAATTAAGAAAATCTTTATTTAAGGGTGAAGATGTTTCTCACAAAATCGTTGCCCCAATGCATCATTGAAATTCAAGCTGGAAAGATGATTTTAATATATCACTTGTACATTTTGTATTGCTCTTCTGGTGACAATGTAGTTTGTTTTTGTCAATTACCATTTTAATAATCGGGTAAAGAAAATTAATTGGATTTTTGAAAGAAAACAATACTGTCAATATACTATTAAAACAAATTAAAATGGTAAAAGTTATTGTACTTTAAGTAAAAATAAAAGAGCAAAAATATCAATCCCAGTTTTGGATTACTTTAATTAACAAAAAAAAATGCATATAGCAGAGGATAGTTTCAATCTGCCTACCTCTGGGTTATGGACCCAGCATGCTTCCATTACAGTACTCTGTTGCACATGTAAGTGCAAGAGGTCCTGAAGCACTCACTTATCATGGGAAAGTACCAATGTGTTTCTTCATTGGTTGATGGAAGAAACATCTTACAAAAACTCTCCACATTATTGACTTTTTAAAATGTTTCTAGGAATCGTTCTAGATGAATGCTTATTAGCCTTTGTCAGTATGTTCTTTTGCAAAGTGTTGTTTTGGCGCAATCAGTTAGTGTGTAAGGCTATTAACCAAAAGGTTGGTGGTTCAATCCCACCCAGGGACTTAATTGACCTTGTTATCAGATTTTGGTGATCTTTAAGTAGACAAGTCAAAATTTCAAACCCCCTGTTATGGTGTAGGGTACCTGGCCTTCTCTAATGTAATCAGAGTTAGATTTGATTCAGTGATTTTATAAAAACAGCTAGGAAGAACAATTTAGCAGTGGGTTGCAGAGAAAAAGAAATATGCTGGCAGAAAAATCCAATTGAGTGATTAAACAGCTCTTCATTTTCTGGCTTTATTTTTATACTAACAAATTTGTTCTCTGAAAAGTGTCCACAAAGACAAGTCTCTGATTAACACCTTTGTAGGGATGGTTTTTCACCTATTACTAAATTAAACTTGCTTCATTGGAAAGGCAGCAAGATGCATCTTCATTTCAATGTCTACTGAAATAATACAGGTTGACACCAGGAAACATTAACGCCACTGCATCCTTGCTGCTTTTGCATGTGGAAGTCTGTTTAATGTGAAAACAAGGTGATATCTAATTAGCACACAGGTAAGGAATTAAGAAAATCTTTATTTAAGGGTGAAGATGTTTCTCACAAAATCGTTGCCCCAATGCATCATTGAAATTCAAGCTGGAAAGATGATTTTAATATATCACTTGTACATTTTGTATTGCTCTTCTGGTGACAATGTAGTTTGTTTTTGTCAATTACCATTTTAATAATCGGGTAAAGAAAATTAAGTGGATTTTTGAAAGAAAACAATACTGTCAATATACTATTAAAACAAATTAAAATGGTAAAAGTTATTGTACTTTAAGTAAAAATAAAAGAGCAAAAATATCAATCCCAGTTTTGGATTACTTTAATTAACAAAAAAAAATGCATATAGCAGAGGATAGTTTCAATTTGCCTACCTCTGGGTTATGGACCCAGCATGCTTCCATTACAGTAATCTGCTGCACATGTAAGTGCAAGAGGTCCTGAAGCACTCACTTATCATGGGAAAGTACCAATGTGTTTCTTCATTGGTTGATGGAAGAAACATCTTACAAAAACTCTCCACATTATTGACTTTTTAAAATGTTTCTAGGAATCGTTCTAGATGAATGCTTATTAGCCTTTGTCAGTATGTACTTTTGCTAAGTGTAGCTGTGGCGCAATCAGTTAGTGTGTAAGGCTATTAACCAAAAGGTTGGTTGTTCAATCCCACCCAGGGATTTAATTGACCTTGTTATCAGATTTTGGTGATCTTTAAGTAGACAAGTCAAAATTTCAAACCCCCTGTTATGGTGTAGGGTACCTGGCCTTCTCTGATGTAATCAGAGTTAGATTTGATTCAGTGATTTTATAAAAACAGCTAGGAAGCACAATTTGGCAGTGGGTTGCAGAGAAAAAGAAATATGCTGGCACAAAAATCCAATTGAGTGTTTAAACAGCTCTTCATTTTCTGGCTTTATTTTTATGCTAACTAATTTGTTCTCTGAAAAGTGTCCACAAAGCCAAGTATCTGATTAACATATTTGTAGGGATGGTTTTTCACCTATTACTAAATTAAACTTGCTTCATTGGAAAGGCAGCAAGATGTATCCTCATTTCAATATCTACTGAAATAATACAGGTTGACACCAGGAAACATTAACGCCACTGCATCCTTGCTGCTTTCTCATGTGGAAGTCTGTTTAATGTGAAAACAAGGTGATATCTAATTAGCACACAGGTAAGGAATTAAGAAAATCTTTATTTAAGGGTGAAGATGTTTCTCACAAAATCGTTGCCCCAATGCATCATTGAAATTCAAGCTGGAAAGATGATTTTAATATATCACTTGTACATTTTGTATTGCTCTTATGGTGACAATGTAGTTTGTTTTTGTCAATTACCATTTTAATAATAGGGTAAAGAAAATTAAGTGGATTTTTGAAAGAAAACAATACTGTCAATATACTATTAAAACAAATTAAAATGGTAAAAGTTATTGTACTTTAAGTAAAAATAAAAGCGAAAATATCAATCCCAGTTTTGGATTACTTTAATGAACAAAAAAAAAAATTCATATAGCAAAGGATAGTTTCAATCTGCCTACCTCTGGGTTATGGGCCCAGCATGCTTCCATTGCAGTACTCTGCTGCACATGTAAGTGCAAGAGATCCTGAAGCACTCACTCATCATGCGAAAGTACTAATGTGTTTCTTCATTGGTTGCTGGAAGAAACATCTTACAAAAACTCTCCAGATTATTGACTTTTTAAAGTTTTTCTAGGAAACGTTCTAGATGAATGCTTATTAGTCTTTGTCAGTATGTGCTTTTTGCAAAGTGTCGCTGTGGCGCAATCAGTTAGTGTGTATGGTTATTAACCAAAAGGTTGGTGGTTCAATCCCACCCAGGGACGTAATTGACCTTGTTATCAGATTTTGGTGATCTTTAAGTAGACAAGTCAAAATTTCAAACCCCCTGTTATGGTGTAGGGTACCTGGCCTTCTCTGATGTAATCAGAGTTAGATTTGATTCAGTGATTTTATAAAAACAGCTAGGAAGCACAATTTAGCAGTGGGTTGCAGAGAAAAAGAAATATGCTGGCAAAAAAATCCAATTGAGTGATTAAACAGCTCTTCATTTTCTGGCTTTATTTTTATGCTAACAAATTTGTTCTCTGAAAAGTGTCCACAAAGCCAAGTCTCTGATTAACACCTTTGTAGGGATGGTTTTTCACCTATTACTAAATTAAACTTGCTTCATTGGAAAGGCAGCAAGATGCATCCTCATTTCAATGTCTACTGAAATAATACAGGTTGACACCAGGAAACATTAACGCCACTGCATCCTTGCTGCTTTCGCATGTGGAAGTCTGTTTAATGTGAAAACAAGGTGATATCTAATTAGCACACAGGTAAGGAATTAAGAAAATCTTTATTTAAGGGTGAAGGTGTTTCTCACAAAATCGTTGCCCCAATGCATCATTGAAATTCAAGCTGGAAAGATGATTTTAATATATCACTTGTACATTTTGTATTGCTCTTCTGGTGACAATGTAGTTTGTTTTTGTCAATTACCATTTTAATAATAGGGTAAAGAAAATTAAGTGGATTTTTGAAAGAAAACAATACTGTCAATATACTATTAAAACAAATTAAAATGGTAAAAGTTATTGTACTTTAAGTAAAAATAAAAGAGCAAAAATATCAATCCCAGTTTTGGATTACTTTAATTAACAAAAAAAATGCATATAGCAGAGGGATAGTTTCAATCTGCCTACCTCTGGGTTATGGGCCCAGCATTTTTCCATTGCAGTACTCTGCTGCACATGTAAGTGCAAGAGATCCTGAAGCACTCACTCATCATGGGAAAGTACCAATGTGTTTCTTCGTTGGTTGATGGAAGAAACATCTTACAAAAACTCTCCAGATTATTGACTTTTTAAAGTTTTTCTAGGAAACGTTCTAGATGAATGCTTATTAGCCTTTGTCAGTATGTACGTTTGTAAAGTGTCTCTGTGGCGCAATCTGTTAGTGTGTTTGGTTATTAATCAAAGGGTTGGTGGTTCAATCCCACCCAGGGATGTAATTGACCTTGTTATCAGATTTTGGTGATCTGTAAGTAGACAAGTCAAAATTTCAAACCCCCTTCTTTTGGTGTAGGGTACCTGGCCTACTCTGATGTAATCAGAGTTAGATTTGAATCAGTGATTTTATAAAAAAAACAGCTAGGAAGCACAATTTAGCAGTGGGTTGCAGAGAAAAAGAAATATGCTGGCAGAAAAATCCAATTGAGTGATTAAACAGCTCTTCATTTTCTGGCTTTATTTTTATGTTAACGAATTTGTTCTCTGAAAAGTGTCCACAAAGCCAAGTATCTGATTAACATATTTGTAGGGATGGTTTTTCACCTATTACTAAATTAAACTTGCTTCATTGGAAAGGCAGCAAGATGCATCCTCATTTCAATATCTACTGAAATAATACAGGTTGACACCAGGAAACATTAACGCCACTGCATCCTTGCTGCTTTCTCATGTGGAAGTCTGTTTAATGTGAAAACAAGGTGATATCTAATTAGCACACAGGTAAGGAATTAAGAAAATCTTTATTTAAGGGTGAAGATGTTTCTCACAAAATCGTTGCCCCAATGCATCATTGAAATTCAAGCTGGAAAGATGATTTTAATATATCACTTGTACATTTTGTATTGCTCTTCTGGTGACAATGTAGTTTGTTTTTGTCAATTACCATTTTAATAATCGGATAAAGAAAATTAATTGGATTTTTGAAAGAAAACAATACTGTCAATATACTATTAAAACAAATTAAAATGGTAAAAGTTATTGTACTTTAAGTAAAAATAAAAGCTAAAATATCAATCCCAGTTTTGGATTACTTTAATGAACAAAAAAAAAATGCATATAGCAAAGGATAGTTTCAATCTGCCTACCTCTGGGTTATGGGCCCAGCATGCTTCCATTGCAGTACTCTGCTGCACATGTAAGTGCAAGAGATCCTGAAGCACTCACTCATCATGCGAAAGTACTAATGTGTTTCTTCATTGGTTGCTGGTGAAACATCTTACAAAAACTCTCCAGATTATTGACTTTTTAAAGTTTTTCTAGGAAACGTTCTAGATGAATGCTTATTAGTCTTTGTCAGTATGTGCTTTTTGCAAAGTGTCTCTGTGGCGCAATCGGTTAGTGTGTTCAGCTATTTATCAAAAGGTTGGTGGTTCAATCCCACCCAGGGACGTAATTGACCTTGTGATCACATTTTGGTGATATTTAAGTAGACAAGTCAAAATTGCAAACCCCCTCTTATGGTATAGGGTACCTGGCCTTCTCTGATGTAATCAGAGTTAGATTTGATTAAGTGATTTTATAAAAAAACAGCTAGGAAGCACAATTTAGCAGTGGGTTGCAGAGAAAAAGAAAAATGCTGGCAGAAAAATCCAATTGAGTGATTAAACAGCTCTTCATTTTCTGGCTTTATTTTTATGATTACAAATTTGTTCTCTGAAAAGTGTCCACAAAGCCAAGTATCTGATTAACATCTTTGTAGGGATGGTTTTTCACCTATTACTAAATTAAACTTGCTTCATTGGAAAGGCAGCAAGATGCATCCTCATTTCAATATCTACGGAAATAATACAGGTTGACACCAGGAAACATTAACGCCACTGCATCTTTGCTGTTTTCTCATGTGGAAGTCTGTTTAATGTGAAAACAAGGTGATATCTAATTAGCACACAGGTAAGGAATTAAGAAAATCTTTATTTAAGGGTGAAGATGTTTCTCACAAAATCGTTGCCCCAATGCATCATTGAAATTCAAGCTGGAAAGATGATTTTAATATATCACTTGTACATTTTGTATTGCTCTTCTGGTGACAATGTAGTTTGTTTTTGTCAATTACCATTTTAATAATCGGGTAAAGAAAATTAATTGGATTTTTGAAAGAAAACAATACTGTCAATATACTATTAAAACAAATTAAAATGGTAAAAGTTATTGTACTTTAAGTAAAAATAAAAGAGCAAAAATATCAATCCCAGTTTTGGATTACTTTAATTAACAAAAAAAAATGCATATAGCAGAGGATAGTTTCAATATGCCTACCTCTGGGTTATGGACCCAGCATGCTTCCATTACAGTACTCTGCTGCACATGTAAGTGCAAAAGATCCTGAAGCACTCACTCATCATGGGAAAGTACCAATGTGTTTCTTCATTGGTTGATGGAAGAAACATCTTACAAAAACTCTCCACATTATTGACTTTTTAAAATGTTTCTAGGAATCGTTCTAGATGAATGCTTATTAGCCTTTGTCAGTATGTACTTTTGCAAAGTGTCGCTGTGGCGCAATCAGTTAGTGTGTAAGGCTATTAACCAAAAGGTTGGTGGTTCAATCCCACCCAGGGACTTAATTGACCTTGTTATCAGATTTTGGTGATCTTTAAGTAGACAAGTCAAAATTTCAAACCCCCTGTTATGGTGTAGGGTACCTGGCCTTCTCTGATGTAATCAGAGTTAGATTTGATTCAGTGATTTTATAAAAACAGCTAGGAAGCACAATTTAGCAGTGGGTTGCAGAGAAAAAGAAATATGCTGGCAGAAAAATCCAATTGAGTGATTAAACAGCTCTTCATTTTCTGGCTTTATTTTTATGCTAACAAATTTGTGCTCTGAAAAGTGTCCACAAAGCCAAGTATCTGATTAACACCTTTGTAGGGATGGTTTTTCACCTATTATTAAATTAAACTTGCTTCATTGGAAAGGCAGCAAGTGATGTCATCCAAGCATTGGGTCAAAGTTGGCTTCAAACCTCGTCTGCTTATGAAAAGAGAAAAGGGGTATGCAGGGCATGGCGGCCTTTTGCGGTGCTTGGATGACCCCTAGTTCGCATTAAATAATGCAGTCGAGTTTCCCACATTTGGGGAAATCACAGAGGTCAGCATACCCAGAATGCAATGAATGAACCGCACCCTGGGAGAACAGTCTTCATGACCATGGTATCTCCTATGCAAAATAAGTATGATTTGGGATAGGGCTGGGGAGGGCCGCTGCTCAGGCACATCTCTGTCAAGTAAAGGAGATTCAACTGAGGCAGCACAAGGGAACTCTCATCTGGGGACAACAACTGCAGGGAGAACACATATTTTCAGATGAACATGGGAGGGCAGAAGGCTGCCTAATACTGAAGCACCCCCAAACAACAAACCAAATGCAACAACTAGTGCAAGCATTCCTGGGGGAAGGCCTGCAGCAGATGGATTTGCATATGGCGATGTCATCCAAGCAGTGGGTCAAAGTTGGCTTCAACCCTCGTCTGCATATGAAAAGAGAAAAGGGGTGTGCAGGGCATGGCGGCCTTTTGCGGCACTTGGATGACCCCTAGTTCGCATTAAACACCTCCACCCTCCGTCGGTGTGGGGCTCATGTTGGCTATGCCCCAGCCCCTGAAGGATTCAAGCTGATTTCTTGCAGCAGCTGGGCACTGTAACAGCTCCAGAGCTGCTCTGTAAGGCAAGTAAAAGGGTGTGGGCCCTGCAGCAATACCTGTAGTTCGCATTGTGCGAGACCCCTAGTTCGCATTAAACACCCCCACCCTCCTTCGGTGTGGGGCTCATGTTGGCCATGCCCCAGCCCCTGAAGCATTCACGCTGATTTCTTGCAGCAGCTGGGCACTGTAACAGCTCAAGAGCTGCTCTGTAAGGCAAGTAAAAGGGTGTGGGCCCTGCAGCACTACCTGTAGTTTGCATTGTGCATTGGAAGGCACAAAGTAAGCAGACGGGAGGAGAAGTCAGGATAGTGCACAAGGGTATAGACGGGAGGGGCTCAAGAAAAAAGAAGTGGAAACAGACAGCAAACTAGGCTTCCAATGCACAATGCAAACTACAGGTAGTGCTGCAGGGCCCACACCCTTTTACTTGCCTTACAGAGCAGCTCTGGAGCTGTTTAATCACTCAATTGGATTTTTCTGCCAGCATAATTTTTCTCTTACGTCCTAGAGGATGCTGGGGATTCCGTAAGGACCATGGGGGATAGACGGGCTCCGCAGGAGACATGGGCACTTTAAGAAAGACTTTAGATCTGGGTGTGCACTGGCTCCTCCCTCTATGCCCCTCCTCCAGACCTCAGTTTACTACTGTGCCCAGAGGAGACTGGGTGCTTTTCAGGGAGCTCTCCTGAGTTTCCTGACAGAAAGTATATTTGTTAGATTTTTTTATTTTCAGGGAGCCTGCTGGCAACAGACTCCCTGCATCGAGGGGCGGAGGGGAGAGATGCACACCTACTTCTGTGAGTTGATAGGCTCTGCTTCTTAGGCTACTGTACAGCATTAGCTCCAGAGGGATCGGTACGCAGGTCTCACCCTCGCCGTCCGTCCCAGAGCCGCGCCGCCGTCCCCCTCGCAGAGCCGGAAGATAGAAGCCGGGTGAGTATGAGAAGAAAAGAAGACTTCAGAGGCGGCGGAAGACTTCATGATCTTCACTGAGGTAACGCACAGCAGTAAAGCTGTGCTCCATTGCTCCAATACACCTCACACACGGCAGTCAGTGTAAGGGTGAAGGGCGCAGGGGGGACGCCCTGGGCAGCAATATAGACCTCTCTTTGGCAAAATAAATATATATGCAGCTAGGCACTGTATATATATATATAAGAGCCCCCGCCATTTTTTTACTATATTTGAGCGGGACAGAAGCCCGTCGCTGAGGGGGTGGGGCTTCTCCCTCAGCACTCACCAGCGCCATTTTCTCCACAGCACCGCTGAGGGGAAGCTCCACGGACTCTCCCCTGCTTATACCACGGTAGAAAGAGGGTCTTAAAGAAGAGGGGGGCACATAATTAGGCGCATATATATATGGAAATACAGCGCTACTGGGTAAACATAAAATTATTGTGTTTTTTTCCTGGGTCATATAGCGCTGGGGTGTGTGCTGGCATACTCTCTCTCTCTGTCTCTCCAAAGGGCCTTGTTGGGGAACTGTCCTCAGATAAGAGGATTCCCTGAGTGTATGGTGTGTCGGTACACGTGTGTCGACATGTCTGAGGTAGAAGGCTCTCCTAGAGAGGAGCAGGAGCAAATTAATGTGGTGTCTCCATCGACAACGCCGACACCTGACTGGATGGATATGTGGAATGTTTTAAGTGCTAATGTAAACTTATTACACAAGAGATTAGACAAAGCTGAAGCTAGGGAACAGTCAGGGAGTCAACCCATGCCTGTCCCTATGTCGCAGGGACCTTCGGGGTCTCAAAAGCGCCCACTATCCCAAATAGTTGACACAGATACCGACACAGATTCTGACTCCAGTGTCGACTACGATGATGCAAAGTTACAGCCAAAATTGGCTAAATGTATTCGATATATGATTATTGCAATAAAAGATGTTTTGCACATCACAGAGTCCCCTGTCCCTGACACGAGGGTACACATGTATAAGGGAAAGAAACCTGAGATAACCTTTCCCTCCTCACATGAGTTGAACGAATTATGTGAAAAAGCTTGGGAATCTCCAGACAAAAAGCTGCAGATTCCCAAAAGGATTCTTATGGCGTATCCTTTCCCGCCAATGGACAGGATACGGTGGGAATCCTCCCCTAGGGTGGATAAAGCATTGACACGCTTATCCAAAAAGGTAGCGCTGCCATCCCAGGATACGGCTACCATCAGGGACCCTGCTGACCGCAAGCAGGAGGTTACCCTAAAGTCCATTTACACACATTCTGGTACCTTACTCAGACCGGCAATTGCGTCGGCCGGGGTTGTAGCGCGGTGGCAGCATGGACAGATACCTTATCAGCAGAGATTGAGACCCTAGATAAGGATGCTATGTTATTGACCATAGGGCATATAAAAGATGCTGTCCTATATATGAGAGATGCTCAAAGTGACATTAGTCTACTGGGTTCTAGAATAAACGCTATGTCGATTTCTGCTAGACGAGTCCTATGGACCCGGTAATGGACAGGTGATGCCGACTCAAAAAGGCATATGGAGGTTTTACCTTACAGGGGTGAGGAATTGTTTGGGGAAGGTCTCTCGGACCTAGTCTCCACAGCTACAGCTGGTAAATCAAATTTTTTGCCTTATATTCCCTCACAGCCTAAGAAAGCACCACATTATCAAATACAGTCCTTTCGATCACAGAGAAACAAGAAAGTACGAGGTGCGTCCTTTCTTGCCAGAGGTAAGGGCAGAGGGAAGAAGCTGCACAACACAGCTAGTTCCCAGGAACAGAAGTCCTCCCCGGCCTCTACAAAATCCACCGCATGACGCTGGGGCTCCGCTAAAGGAGTCCGCCCAGTTGGGGGCACGTCTTCGAGTTTTCAGCCACATCTGGGTTCATTCGCAGGTGGATCCCTAGGCAATAGAAATTGTTTCTCAGGGTTACAAGCTGAAATTCGAAGAGGTGCCTCCTCGCCGGTTTTTCAAATCGGCCCTACCATCTTCTCCCCAGGAAAGGGAGATAGTGTTAAATGCAATTCACAAATTGTATCTTCAACATATGCAGATGAGGGTTCCAGCCAACTTTGGCCCACTGCTTGGATGACATCACCGTATGCAAATCCGTCTTCTGCAGACCTTCTCCCAGGAATGCTTGTACTAGTTGTTGCATTTGGTTTGTTGTTTGGGCGTGCTTCAGTATTAGGCAGCCTTCTGCCCTCCCATGTTCATCTGAAAATATGTGTTCTCCCGGCAGTTGTTGTCCCCAGATGAGAGTTCCCTTGTGCTGCCTCAGTTGAATCTCCTTTACTTGACAGAGATGTGCATGAGCAGCGGCCCTCCCCAGCCCTATCTCAAATCATACTTATTTTGCATAGGAGATACCATGGTCATAAAGATTGTTCTCCCAGGGTGAGGTTCATTCATTGCATTCTGGGTATGCTGACCCCTGTGATTTCCCCAAATGTGGGAAACTCAACTGCATTATTTGTGGTAGTGGGGGACTGTGTTTGTGTTTTCCTCTGGTCAGCTCTGGTAAAAGTCAGATTTCTTTGTCTCAGATCTTCCTCTAGCCTTGTTCTTCTTTCGAGAGTTCCATTGTGCTGCCTCAGTTTGACCTCCTTCACTTGACAGAGGGGTACCCGAGCAGCGACCCTCCCCAGCTCTAGCCCAACTCCTACATACCTGCCAGGTGAGATACTATGATCATGAAGGTGCTTCTCCCAGGGCAAGGCTCACCCATTGCACTCTGGGTGTGCTGCTCCTGCGATTTCCCCAAATGTGGGAAACTTGACTGCATAATTTGTGTTTCCCCTGGTCGGCTCTCGTATAATTCAGATCTCTTTGTCTCAGGTCTCTCTCCAGCCTAGTTTGCTGTCTGTTTCCACTTCTGTTTTCTTGAGCCGCTCCCTTCTATGCCCTTGCGCACTATCCTGACTTCTCCCGTCTGCTTACTTTGTGCCTTCCAACGCACAATGCGAACTACAGGTAGTGCTGCAGGGCCCACACCCTTTTACTTGCCGTACAGAGCAGCTCTGGAGCTGTTACAGTGCCCAGCTGCTGCAAGAAATCAGCTTGAATGCTTCAGGGGCTGGGGCATAGCCAACATGAGCCCCACACCGAAGGAGGGTGGAGGTATTTAATGCGAACTAGGGGTCATCCAAGCACCGCAAAAGGCCGCCATGCCCTGCATAACCCTTTTCTCTTTTCATATGCAGATGAGGGTTCCAGTCAACTTTGGCCCACTGCTTGGATGACATCACCGTATGCAAATCCGTCTTCTGCAGACCTTCTCCCAGGAATGCTTTTACTAGTTGTTACATTTGGTTTGTTGTTTGGGGGTGCTTCAGTATTAGGCAGCCTTCTGCCCTCCCATGTTCATCTGAAAATATGTGTTCTCCCTGCAGTTGTTGTCCCCAGATGAGAGTTCCCTTGTGCTGCCTCAGTTGAATCTCCTTTACTTGACAGAGATGTGCCTGAGCAGCGGCCCTCCCCAGCCCTATCCCAAATCATACTTATTTTGCATAGAAGTTTCCATGGTCATGAAGATTGTTCTCCCAGGGTGAGGTTCATTCATTGCATTCTGGGTATGCTGACCCCTGTGATTTCCCCAAATGTGGGAAACTCGACTGCATTAATTGTGGTAGTGGGGGACTGTGTTTGTGCTTTCCTCTGGTCAGCTCTGGTAAAAGACAGATTTCTTTGTCTCAGATCTTCCTCTAGCCTTGTTCTTTTTTCGAGAGTTTCCTTGTGCTGCCTCAGTTGGATCTCCTTCACTTGACAGGGGGGTGCCCGAGCAGCGACCCTCCCCATCTCTAGCCCAACTCCTACTTACCTGCCAGGTGAGATACTATGATCAGGAAGGTGCTTCTCCCAGGGCAAGGCTCACCCATTGCACTCTGGGTGTGCTGCTACTACGATTTCCCCAAATGTGGGACACTTGACTGCATAATTTGTGTTTCCTCTAGTCGGCTACTCGTATAATTCAGATCTCTTTGTCTCAGGTCTCTCTCCAGCCTAGTTTGCTGTCTGTTTCCACTTCTCTTTTCTTGAGCCGCTGCCTTCTATGCCCTTATGCACTCTCCTGACTTCTCCTGTCTGCTTACTTTGTGCCTTCCAACGCACAATGCAAACTACAGGTAGTGCTGCAGGGCCCACACCCTTTTACTTGCCTTTCAGAGCAGCTCTGGAGCTGTTACAGTGCCCAGCTGCTGCAAGAAATCAGCTTGAATGCTTCAGGGGCTGGGGCATAGCCAACATGAGCCCCACACCGACGGAGGGTGGAGGTGTTTAATGCGAACTAAGGGTCATCCAAGCGCCGCAAAAGGCCGCCATGCCCTGCATACCCCTTTTCTCTTTTCATATGCAGATGAGGGTTCCAGCCAACTTTGGCCCACTGCTTGGATGACATCACCGTATGCAAATCCGTCTTCTGCAGACCTTCCCCCAGGAATGCTTGTACTAGTTGTTGCATTTGGTTTGTTGTTTGGGGTGCTTCAGTATTAGGCAGCCTTCAGCTCTCCCATGTTCATCTGAAAATATGTGTTCTCCCTGCAGTTGTTGTCCCCAGATGAGAGTTCCCTTGTGCTGCCTCAGTTGAATCTCCTTTACTTGAAAGAGATGTGCCTGAGCAGCGGCCCTCCCCAGCCCTATCCCAAATCATACTTATTTTGCATAGGAGATACCATGGTCATGAAGATTGTTCTCCCAGGGTGAGGTTCATTCATTGCATTCTGGGTATGCTGACCCCTGTGATTTCCCCAAATGTGGGAAACTCGACTGCATTATTTGTGGTAGTGGGGGACTGTGTTTGTGCTTTCCTCTGGTCAGCTCTGGTAAAAGTCAGATTTCTTTGTCTCAGATCTTCCTCTAGCCTTGTTCTTTTTTTGAGAGTTTCCTTGTGCTGCCTCAGTTGGATCTCCTTCACTTGACAGGGGGGTGCCCGAGCAGCGACCCTCCCCAGCTCAAGCCCAACTCCTACTTACCTGCCAAGTGAGATACTATGATCAGGAAGGTGCTTCTACCAGGGCAAGGCTCACCCATTGCACTCTGGGTGTGCTGCTCCTACGATTTCCCCAAATGTGGGACACTTGACTGCATAATTTGTGTTTCCTCTGGTCGGCTACTCGTATAATTCAGATCTCTTTGTCTCAGGTCTCTCTCCAGCCTAGTATGCTGTCTGTTTCCACTTCTCTTTTCTTGAGCCCCTGCCTTCTATGCCCTTGTGCACTCTCCTGACTTCTCCTGTCTGCTTACTTTGTGCCTTCCAACGCACAATGCAAACTACAGGTAGTGCTGCAGGGCCAACACCCTTTTACTTGCCTTACAGAGCAGCTCTGGAGCTGTTACAGTGCCCAGCTGCTGCAAGAAATCAGCTTGAATGCTTCAGGGGCTGGGGCATAGCCAACATGAGCAGCAAGATGCAGCACTGGACTATTAGTAATGTACTGTTGTATGCTGAGCACCACAATGCAGCACAAGACAATGAGCAGTGATACTGAGCACTGATGAGGATACTACTGAGAACTGACACTGAGCAGGAGAGACACACTACTAGTATTACTGAGCAGCAATAAGTAACCACTGATACTGGGCACTGATATTGAGATTTCCACTGAGAGAACATAGCCACGTCCTCTCCGCTCTCTCTTCAATGCACGAGTAAAAATGGCGGCAACGCGCAGCTCTTTATATGGAATCCGAATCTCGCGAGAATCTGACAGCGGGATGATGACATTTTCCCTTGTTCAGGTTTTCATAGTCAGGCGGGAACAACCGAGCCTGCCACGGACCAGTGTAAACCACGTGGAGTTCGTCGGGAATTCGGTTCTCGGAGAACCGAACCCGCTCCTCTATATATACTATATTACTATGTTACTGTAGTATACAGAACACCACAATGCAATGAGCAGTGATAGTGAGCACTGATGAGGATACTAGAACTGACACTGAGCAGCAAGATGCAGCACTGGACTATTAGTAATGTACTGTAGTATGCTGAGCACCACAATGCAGCACAAGACAATGAGCAGTGATACTGAGCACTGATGAGGATACTACTGAGAACTGACACTGAGCAGGAGAGACACACTACTAGTATTACTGAGCAGCAATAAGTAACCACTGATACTGAGCACTGATATTGAGATTTCCACTGAGAGAACATAGCCACGTCCTCTCCGCTCTCTCTTCAATGCACGAGTAAAAATGGCAGCAACGCGCAGCTCTTTATATGGAATCCGAATCTCGCAAGAATCCGACAGCGGGATGATGACATTTTCCCTTGTTCAGGTTTTCCGAGTCAGGCGGGAACAACCGAGCCTGCCTCGGACCAGTGTAAACCACGTGGAGTTCGTGGGGAATTCGGTTCTCGGAGAACCGAACCCGCTCCTCTCTACCTTATACCCATCAATTTTTTTATTTTCAATCTAAGCCCCTGCAGTTTTCTGTAAGCATCTGCTTCGCTATGATGATCAACAAGTCACAAGGGCAAACACTCAGGGCTTGAGGCGTAGATCTTAGGACCAGCTGCTACAAGCATGGCAGAGGTGTCACTATCACTGGTGACACCCAGAAAGGTAGCGAGGGAGATTGTAATGCAGTGCGCGCAGATAAACAGCGCAATGGTAAAAAGGAGGCATGGTTTCATAGGTAGGGGCGTGGCCTGGTGGCCTGAATCTACATTTTGTTGCTCCGGGTGTCCCGGGGGTTGGGGGCTGCACCCGGGGACTAGTGTGTGAGCTGTGCTGGCTCCTGCACAGTGACAGGGCATGGCCACCCAGCATGACGCCTCCCTTCTTGACCATGCTGTAATTGCAGTCGCACTGCAGTTCAGCGTGATCATAAAAAATGGTGTAGGCTCCTGCTGGTGCAGGCTGTAGAGAAAAGCTGCTGTGACCACGCCCCCTGTGTCTCCTCCGTTGCAGACCCCATTTTGAAGCCTTGCCCCCGGACTAAGAGAAAAGTATGCCCTTGCGCACTATCCTGACTTCTCCTCCCGTCTGCTTAATTTGTGCCTTCCAACGCACAATGCGAACAACAGGTGGTGCTGCAGGGCCCACACCCTTTTACTTGCCTTACAGAACAGCTCTGGAGCTGTTACAGTGCCCAGCTGCTGCAAGAAATCAGCTTGAATGCTTCAGGGGATGGGGCATGGCCAACATGAGCCCCACACCAAAGGAGGGTGGGGGTGTTTAATGCGAACTAGGGGTCATCCAAGCACTGCAAAAGGCCGCCATGCCCTGCATGCCCCTTTTCTCTTTTCATATGCAGATGAGGGTTCCAGTCAACTTTGGCCCACTGCTTGGATAACATCACCGTATGCAAATCCGTCTGCTGCAGACCTTCCCCAAGGAGTGCTTGTACTAGTTGTTGCATATGGTTTGATATTTGATGGTGCTTCAGTATTAGGCAGCCTTCCGCCCTCCCATGTTCATCTGAAAAGATGTGGTCTCCCTGCAGTTGTTGTCCCCAGATGAGAGTTCCCTTGTGCTGCCTCAGTTGAATCTCCTTTACTTGACAGAGATGTGCCTGAGCAGCGGCCCTCACCAGCCCTATCCCAAATCATACTTATTTTGCATAGGAGATACCATGGTCATGAAGATTGTTCTCCCAGGGTGAGGTTCATTCATTGCATTCTGGGTATGCTGACCCCTGTGATTTTCCCAAATGTGGGAAACTCGACTGCATTATTTGTGGTAGTGGGGGACTGTGTTTGTGCTTTCCTCTGGTCAGCTCTGGTAAAAGTCAGATTTCTTTGTCTCAGATCTTCCTCTAGCCTTGTTCTTCTTTCGAGAGTTCCCTTGTGCTGCCTCAGTTGGATCTCTTTCACTTGACAGGGGGGTGCCCGAACAGCGACCCTCCCCAGCTCTAGCCCAACTCCTACTTACCTGCCAGGTGAGATACTATGATCATGAAGGTGCTTCTCCCAGGGCAAGGCTCACCCATTGCACTCTGGGTGTGCTGCCCCTGCGATTTCCCCAAATGTGGGAAACTTGACTGCATAATTTGTGTTTCCCCTGGTCGGCTCTCGTATAATTCAGATCTCTTTGTCTCAGGTCTCTCTCCAGCCTAGTTTGCTGTCTGTTTCCACTTCTCTTTTCTTCAACCGCTCCCTTCTATACCCTTGTGCACTATCCTGACTTCTCCTCCCGTCTGCTTACTTTGTGCCTTCCAATGCACAATGCAAACTACAGGTAGTGCTGCAGGGCCCACACCCTTTTACTTGCCTTACAGAGCAGCTCTGGAGCTGTTACAGTGCCCAGCTGCTGCAAGAAATCAGCTTGAATGCTTCAGGGGATGGGGCATGGCCAACATGAGCCCCACACCAAAGGAGGGTGGAGGTGTTTAATGCGAACTAGGGGTCATCCAAGCACCACAAAAGGCCGCCATGCCCTGCACGCCCCTTTTCTCTTTTCATATGCAGATGAGGGTTGAAGCCAACTTTGACCCACTGCTTGGATGACATCACCGTATGCAAATCCGTCTTCTGCAGAACTTCCCCCAGGAATGCTTGCACTAGTTGTTGCATTTGGTTTGTTGTTTGGGGGTGCTTCAGTATTAGGCAGCCTTCTGCCCTCCCATGTTCATCTGAAAATATGTGTTCTCCCTGCAGTTGTTGTCCCCAGATGAGAGTTCCCTTGTGCTGCCTCAGTTGAATCTCCTTTACTTGACAGAGATGTGCATGAGCAGCGGCCCTCCCCAGCCCTATTCCAAATCATACTTATTTTGCATAGGAGATACCATGGTCATGAAGATTGTTCTCCCAGGGTGAGGTTCATTCATTGCATTTTGGGTATGCTGACCCCTGTGATTTCCCCAAATGTGGGAAACTTGACTGCATTATTTGTGGTAGTGGGGGACTGTGTTTGTGCTTTCCTCTGGTCAGCTCTGGTAAAAGTCAGATTTCTTTGTCTCAGATTTTCCTCTAGCCTTGTTCTTCTTTCGAGAGTTCCATTGTGCTGCCTCAGTTGGATCTCCTTCACTTGACAGGGGGGTACCCGAGCAGCGACCCTCCCCAGCTCTAGCCCAACTCCTACTTACCTGCCAGGTGAGATACTATGATCATGAAGGTGCTTCTCCCAGGGCAAGGCTCACCCATTGCACTCTGGGTGTGCTGCCCCTGCGATTTCCCCAAATGTGGGAAACTTGACTGCATAATTTGTGTTTCCCCTGGTCGGCTCTCGTATAATTCAGATCTATTTGTCTCAGGTCTCTCTCCAGCCTAGTTTGCTGTCTGTTTCCACTTCTCTTTTCTTCAGCCGCTCCCTTCTATACCCTTGTGCACTATCCTGACTTCTCCTCCCGTCTGCTTACTTTGTGCCTTCCAATGCACAATGCAAACTACAGGTAGTGCTGCAGGGCCCACACCCTTTTACTTGCCTTACAGAGCAGCTCTGGAGCTGTTACAGTGCCCAGCTGCTGCAAGAAATCAGCTTGAATGCTTCAGGGGATGGGGCATGGCCAACATGAGCCCCACACCAAAGGAGGGGGGAGGTGTTTAATGCGAACTAGGGGTCATCCAAGCACTGCAAAAGGCCACCATGCCCTGCATGCCCCTTTTCTCTTTTCATATGCAGATGAGGGTTCCAGTCAACTTTGGCCCACTGCTTGGATAACATCACCGTATGCAAATCCGTCTGCTGCAGACCTTCCCCCAGGAGTGCTTGTACTAGTTGTTGCATATGGTTTGATATTTGATGGTGCTTCAGTATTAGGCAGCCTTCCGCCCTCCCATGTTCATCTGAAAAGATGTGGTCTCCCTGCAGTTGTTGTCCCCAGATGAGAGTTCACTTGTGCTGCCTCAGTTGAATCTCCTTTACTTGACAGAGATGTGCCTGAGCAGCTGCCCTCACCAGCCCTATCCCAAATCATACTTATTTTGCATAGGAGATACCATGGTCATGAAGATTGTTCTCCCAGGGTGAGGTTCATTCATTGCATTCTGGGTATGCTGACCCCTGTGATTTTCCCAAATGTGGGAAACTCGACTGCATTATTTGTGGTAGTGGGGGACTGTGTTTGTGCTTTCCTCTGGTCAGCTCTGGTAAAAGTCAGATTTCTTTGTCTCAGATCTTCCTCTAGCCTTGTTCTTCTTTCGAGAGTTCCCTTGTGCTGCCTCAGTTGGATCTCTTTCACTTGACAGGGGGGTGCCCGAACAGCGACCCTCCCCAGCTCTAGCCCAACTCCTACTTACCTGCCAGGTGAGATACTATGATCATGAAGGTGCTTCTCCCAGGGCAAGGCTCACCCATTGCACTCTGGGTGTGCTGCCCCTGCGATTTCCCCAAATGTGGGAAACTTGACTGCATAATTTGTGTTTCCCCTGGTCGGCTCTCGTATAATTCAGATCTCTTTGTCTCAGGTCTCTCTCCAGCCTAGTTTGCTGTCTGTTTCCACTTCTCTTTTCTTCAACCGCTCCCTTCTATACCCTTGTGCACTATCCTGACTTCTCCTCCCGTCTGCTTACTTTGTGCCTTCCAATGCACAATGCAAACTACAGGTAGTGCTGCAGGGCCCACACCCTTTTACTTGCCTTACAGAGCAGCTCTGGAGCTGTTACAGTGCCCAGCTGCTGCAAGAAATCAGCTTGAATGCTTCAGGGGATGGGGCATGGCCAACATGAGCCCCACACCAAAGGAGGGTGGAGGTGTTTAATGCGAACTAGGGGTCATCCAAGCACCGCAAAAGGCCGCCATGCCCTGCACGCCCCTTTTCTCTTTTCAAATGCAGATGAGGGTTGAAGCCAACTTTGACCCACTGCTTGGATGACATCACCGTATGCAAATCCGTCTTCTGCAGAACTTCCCCCAGGAATGCTTGCACTAGTTGTTGCATTTGGTTTGTTGTTTGGGGGTGCTTCAGTATTAGGCAGCCTTCTGCCCTCCCATGTTCATCTGAAAATATGTGTTCTCCCTGCAGTTGTTGTCCCCAGATGAGAGTTCCCTTGTGCTGCCTCAGTTGAATCTCCTTTACTTGACAGAGATGTGCATGAGCAGCGGCCCTCCCCAGCCCTATTCCAAATCATACTTATTTTGCATAGGAGATACCATGGTCATGAAGATTGTTCTCCCAGGGTGAGGTTCATTCATTGCATTTTGGGTATGCTGACCCCTGTGATTTCCCCAAATGTGGGAAACTTGACTGCATTATTTGTGGTAGTGGGGGACTGTGTTTGTGCTTTCCTCTGGTCAGCTCTGGTAAAAGTCAGATTTCTTTGTCTCAGATTTTCCTCTAGCCTTGTTCTTCTTTCGAGAGTTCCATTGTGCTGCCTCAGTTGGATCTCCTTCACTTGACAGGGGGGTACCCGAGCAGCGACCCTCCCCAGCTCTAGCCCAACTCCTACTTACCTGCCAGGTGAGATACTATGATCATGAAGGTGCTTCTCCCAGGGCAAGGCTCACCCATTGCACTCTGGGTGTGCTGCCCCTGCGATTTCCCCAAATGTGGGAAACTTGACTGCATAATTTGTGTTTCCCCTGGTCGGCTCTCGTATAATTCAGATCTATTTGTCTCAGGTCTCTCTCCAGCCTAGTTTGCTGTCTGTTTCCACTTCTCTTTTCTTCAGCCGCTCCCTTCTATACCCTTGTGCACTATCCTGACTTCTCCTCCCGTCTGCTTACTTTGTGCCTTCCAATGCACAATGCAAACTACAGGTAGTGCTGCAGGGCCCACACCCTTTTACTTGCCTTACAGAGCAGCTCTGGAGCTGTTACAGTGCCCAGCTGCTGCAAGAAATCAGCTTGAATGCTTCAGGGGATGGGGCATGGCCAACATGAGCCCCACACCAAAGGAGGGGGGAGGTGTTTAATGCGAACTAGGGGTCATCCAAGCACTGCAAAAGGCCGCCATGCCCTGCATGCCCCTTTTCTCTTTTCATATGCAGATGAGGGTTCCAGTCAACTTTGGCCCACTGCTTGGATAACATCACCGTATGCAAATCCGTCTGCTGCAGACCTTCCCCCAGGAGTGCTTGTACTAGTTGTTGCATATGGTTTGATATTTGATGGTGCTTCAGTATTAGGCAGCCTTCCGCCCTCCCATGTTCATCTGAAAAGATGTGGTCTCCCTGCAGTTGTTGTCCCCAGATGAGAGTTCACTTGTGCTGCCTCAGTTGAATCTCCTTTACTTGACAGAGATGTGCCTGAGCAGCTGCCCTCACCAGCCCTATCCCAAATCATACTTATTTTGCATAGGAGATACCATGGTCATGAAGATTGTTCTCCCAGGGTGAGGTTCATTCATTGCATTCTGGGTATGCTGACCCCTGTGATTTTCCCAAATGTGGGAAACTCGACTGCATTATTTGTGGTAGTGGGGGACTGTGTTTGTGCTTTCCTCTGGTCAGCTCTGGTAAAAGTCAGATTTCTTTGTCTCAGATCTTCCTCTAGCCTTGTTCTTCTTTCGAGAGTTCCCTGGTGCTGCCTCAGTTGGATCTCCTTCACTTCACAGGGGGGAACCCGAGCAGCGACCCTCCCCAGCTCTAGCCCAACTCCTACTTACCTGCCAGGTGAGATACTATGATCATGAAGGTGCTTCTCCCAGGGCAAGGCTCAACCATTGCACTCTGGGTGTGCTGCTCCTGCGATTTCCCCAAATGTGGGAAACTTGACTGCATAATTTGTGTTTCCCCTCGTCGGCTCTCGTATAATTCAGATCTCTTTGTCTCAGGTCTCTCTCCAGCCTAGTTTGCTGTCTGTTTCCACTTCTCTTTTCTTCAGCCGCTCCCTTCTATACCCTTGTGCACTATCCTGACTTCTCCTCCCGTCTGCTTACTTTGTGCCTTCCAATGCACAATGCAAACTACAGGTAGTGCTGCAGGGCCCACACCCTTTTACTTGCCTTACAGAGCAGCTCTGGAGCTGTTACAGTGCCCAGCTGCTGCAAGAAATCAGCTTGAATGCTTCAGGGGCTGGGGCATAGCCAACATGAGCCCCACACCAAAGGAGGGTGGAGGTGTTTAATGCAAACTAGGGGTCAGCCAAGCGCCGCAAAAGGCCACCATGCCCTGCACGCCCCTTTTCTCTTTTCATATGCAGACGAGGGTTGAAGCCAACTTTGACCCACTGCTTGGATGACATCACCATATGCAAATCCATCTGCGGCAGGCCTTCCCCCAGGAATGCTTGCACTAGTTGTTGCATTTGGTTTGTTGTTTGGGGGTGCTTCAGTATTAGGCAGCCTTCTGCCCTCCCATGTTCATCTTCAGGGGATGGGGCATGGCCAACATGAGCCCCACACCAAAGGAGGGTGGAGGTGTTTAATGCGAACTAGGGGTCATCCAAGCACCGCAAAAGGCCGCCATGCCCTGCACGCCCCTTTTCTCTTTTCATATGCAGATGAGGGTTGAAGCCAACTTTGACCCACTGCTTGGATGACATCACCGTATGCAAATCCGTCTTCTGCAGAACTTCACTTGACAGGGGGGTGCCCGAGCAGCGACCCTCCCCATCTCTAGCCCAACTCCTACTTACCTGCCAGGTGAGATACTATGATCAGGAAGGTGCTTCTCCCAGGGCAAGGCTCACCCATTGCACTCTGGGTGTGCTGCTCCTACGATTTCCCCAAATGTGGGACACTTGACTGCATAATTTGTGTTTCCTCTAGTCGGCTACTCGTATAATTCAGATCTCTTTGTCTCAGGTCTCTCTCCAGCCTAGTTTGCTGTCTGTTTCCACTTCTCTTTTCTTGAGCCGCTGCCTTCTATGCCCTTGTGCACTCTCCTGACTTCTCCTGTCTGCTTACTTTGTGCCTTCCAACGCACAATGCAAACTACAGGTAGTGCTGCAGGGCCCACACCCTTTTACTTGCCTTTCAGAGCAGCTCTGGAGCTGTTACAGTGCCCAGCTGCTGCAAGAAATCAGCTTGAATGCTTCAGGGGCTGGGGCATAGCCAACATGAGCCCCACACCGACGGAGGGTGGAGGTGTTTAATGCGAACTAAGGGTCATCCAAGCGCCGCAAAAGGCCGCCATGCCCTGCATACCCCTTTTCTCTTTTCATATGCAGATGAGGGTTCCAGCCAACTTTGGCCCACTGCTTGGATGACATCACCGTATGCAAATCCGTCTTCTGCAGACCTTCCCCCAGGAATGCTTGTACTAGTTGTTGCATTTGGTTTGTTGTTTGGGGTGCTTCAGTATTAGGCAGCCTTCAGCTCTCCCATGTTCATCTGAAAATATGTGTTCTCCCTGCAGTTGTTGTCCCCAGATGAGAGTACCCTTGTGCTGCCTCAGTTGAATCTCCTTTACTTGAAAGAGATGTGCCTGAGCAGCGGCCCTCCCCAGCCCTATCCCAAATCATACTTATTTTGCATAGGAGATACCATGGTCATGAAGATTGTTCTCCCAGGGTGAGGTTCATTCATTGCATTCTGGGTATGCTGACCCCTGTGATTTCCCCAAATGTGGGAAACTCGACTGCATTATTTGTGGTAGTGGGGGACTGTGTTTGTGCTTTCCTCTGGTCAGCTCTGGTAAAAGTCAGATTTCTTTGTCTCAGATCTTCCTCTAGCCTTGTTCTTTTTTTGAGAGTTTCCTTGTGCTGCCTCAGTTGGATCTCCTTCACTTGACAGGGGGGTGCCCGAGCAGCGACCCTCCCCAGCTCAAGCCCAACTCCTACTTACCTGCCAAGTGAGATACTATGATCAGGAAGGTGCTTCTACCAGGGCAAGGCTCACCCATTGCACTCTGGGTGTGCTGCTCCTACGATTTCCCCAAATGTGGGACACTTGACTGCATAATTTGTGTTTCCTCTGGTCGGCTACTCGTATAATTCAGATCTCTTTGTCTCAGGTCTCTCTCCAGCCTAGTTTGCTGTCTGTTTCCACTTCTCTTTTCTTGAGCCCCTGCCTTCTATGCCCTTGTGCACTCTCCTGACTTCTCCTGTCTGCTTACTTTGTGCCTTCCAACGCACAATGCAAACTACAGGTAGTGCTGCAGGGCCAACACCCTTTTACTTGCCTTACAGAGCAGCTCTGGAGCTGTTACAGTGCCCAGCTGCTGCAAGAAATCAGCTTGAATGCTTCAGGGGCTGGGGCATAGCCAACATGAGCAGCAAGATGCAGCACTGGACTATTAGTAATGTACTGTTGTATGCTGAGCACCACAATGCAGCACAAGACAATGAGCAGTGATACTGAGCACTGATGAGGATACTACTGAGAACTGACACTGAGCAGGAGAGACACACTACTAGTATTACTGAGCAGCAATAAGTAACCACTGATACTGGGCACTGATATTGAGATTTCCACTGAGAGAACATAGCCACGTCCTCTCCGCTCTCTCTTCAATGCACGATTAAAAATGGCGGCAACGCGCAGCTCTTTATATGGAATCCGAATCTCGCGAGAATCCGACAGCGGGATGATGACATTTTCCCTTGTTCAGGTTTTCCGAGTCAGGCGGGAACAACCGAGCCTGCCACGGACCAGTGTAAACCACGTGGAGTTCGTCGGGAATTCGGTTCTCGGAGAACCGAACCCGCTCCTCTATATATACTATATTACTATGTTACTGTAGTATACAGAACACCACAATGCAATGAGCAGTGATAGTGAGCACTGATGAGGATACTAGAACTGACACTGAGCAGCAAGATGCAGCACTGGACTATTAGTAATGTACTGTAGTATGCTGAGCACCACAATGCAGCACAAGACAATGAGCAGTGATACTGAGCACTGATGAGGATACTACTGAGAACTGACACTGAGCAGGAGAGACACACTACTAGTATTACTGAGCAGCAATAAGTAACCACTGATACTGAGCACTGATATTGAGATTTCCACTGAGAGAACATAGCCACGTCCTCTCCGCTCTCTCTTCAATGCACGAGTAAAAATGGCAGCAACGCGCAGCTCTTTATATGGAATCCGAATCTCGCAAGAATCCGACAGCGGGATGATGACATTTTCCCTTGTTCAGGTTTTCCGAGTCAGGCGGGAACAACCGAGCCTGCCTCGGACCAGTGTAAACCACGTGGAGTTCGTGGGGAATTCGGTTCTCGGAGAACCGAACCCGCTCCTCTCTACCTTATACCCATCAATTTTTTTATTTTCAATCTAAGCCCCTGCAGTTTTCTGTAAGCATCTGCTTCGCTATGATGATCAACAAGTCACAAGGGCAAACACTCAGGGCTTGAGGCGTAGATCTTAGGACCAGCTGCTACAAGCATGGCAGAGGTGTCACTATCACTGGTGACACCCAGAAAGGTGGCGAGGGAGATTGTAATGCAGTGCGCGCAGATAAACAGCGCAATGGTAAAAAGGAGGCATGGTTTCATAGGTAGGGGCGTGGCCTGGTGGCCTGAATCTACATTTTGTTGCTCCGGGTGTCCCGGGGGTTGGGGGCTGCACCCGGGGACTAGTGTGTGAGCTGTGCTGGCTCCTGCACAGTGACAGGGCATGGCCACCCAGCATGACGCCTCCCTTCTTGACCATGCTGTAATTGCAGTCGCACTGCAGTTCAGCGTGATCATAAAAAATGGTGTAGGCTCCTGCTGGTGCAGGCTGTAGAGAAAAGCTGCTGTGACCACGCCCCCTGTGTCTCCTCCGTTGCAGACCCCATTTTGAAGCCTTGCCCCCGGACTAAGAGAAAAGTATGCCCTTGCGCACTATCCTGACTTCTCCTCCCGTCTGCTTAATTTGTGCCTTCCAACGCACAATGCGAACAACAGGTGGTGCTGCAGGGCCCACACCCTTTTACTTGCCTTACAGAACAGCTCTGGAGCTGTTACAGTGCCCAGCTGCTGCAAGAAATCAGCTTGAATGCTTCAGGGGATGGGGCATGGCCAACATGAGCCCCACACCAAAGGAGGGTGGGGGTGTTTAATGCGAACTAGGGGTCATCCAAGCACTGCAAAAGGCCGCCATGCCCTGCATGCCCCTTTTCTCTTTTCATATGCAGATGAGGGTTCCAGTCAACTTTGGCCCACTGCTTGGATAACATCACCGTATGCAAATCCGTCTGCTGCAGACCTTCCCCAAGGAGTGCTTGTACTAGTTGTTGCATATGGTTTGATATTTGATGGTGCTTCAGTATTAGGCAGCCTTCCGCCCTCCCATGTTCATCTGAAAAGATGTGGTCTCCCTGCAGTTGTTGTCCCCAGATGAGAGTTCCCTTGTGCTGCCTCAGTTGAATCTCCTTTACTTGACAGAGATGTGCCTGAGCAGCGGCCCTCACCAGCCCTATCCCAAATCATACTTATTTTGCATAGGAGATACCATGGTCATGAAGATTGTTCTCCCAGGGTGAGGTTCATTCATTGCATTCTGGGTATGCTGACCCCTGTGATTTTCCCAAATGTGGGAAACTCGACTGCATTATTTGTGGTAGTGGGGGACTGTGTTTGTGCTTTCCTCTGGTCAGCTCTGGTAAAAGTCAGATTTCTTTGTCTCAGATCTTCCTCTAGCCTTGTTCTTCTTTCGAGAGTTCCCTTGTGCTGCCTCAGTTGGATCTCTTTCACTTGACAGGGGGGTGCCCGAACAGCGACCCTCCCCAGCTCTAGCCCAACTCCTACTTACCTGCCAGGTGAGATACTATGATCATGAAGGTGCTTCTCCCAGGGCAAGGCTCACCCATTGCACTCTGGGTGTGCTGCCCCTGCGATTTCCCCAAATGTGGGAAACTTGACTGCATAATTTGTGTTTCCCCTGGTCGGCTCTCGTATAATTCAGATCTCTTTGTCTCAGGTCTCTCTCCAGCCTAGTTTGCTGTCTGTTTCCACTTCTCTTTTCTTCAACCGCTCCCTTCTATACCCTTGTGCACTATCCTGACTTCTCCTCCCGTCTGCTTACTTTGTGCCTTCCAATGCACAATGCAAACTACAGGTAGTGCTGCAGGGCCCACACCCTTTTACTTGCCTTACAGAGCAGCTCTGGAGCTGTTACAGTGCCCAGCTGCTGCAAGAAATCAGCTTGAATGCTTCAGGGGATGGGGCATGGCCAACATGAGCCCCACACCAAAGGAGGGTGGAGGTGTTTAATGCGAACTAGGGGTCATCCAAGCACCGCAAAAGGCCGCCATGCCCTGCACGCCCCTTTTCTCTTTTCATATGCAGATGAGGGTTGAAGCCAACTTTGACCCACTGCTTGGATGACATCACCGTATGCAAATCCGTCTTCTGCAGAACTTCCCCCAGGAATGCTTGCACTAGTTGTTGCATTTGGTTTGTTGTTTGGGGGTGCTTCAGTATTAGGCAGCCTTCTGCCCTCCCATGTTCATCTGAAAATATGTGTTCTCCCTGCAGTTGTTGTCCCCAGATGAGAGTTCCCTTGTGCTGCCTCAGTTGAATCTCCTTTACTTGACAGAGATGTGCATGAGCAGCGGCCCTCCCCAGCCCTATTCCAAATCATACTTATTTTGCATAGGAGATACCATGGTCATGAAGATTGTTCTCCCAGGGTGAGGTTCATTCATTGCATTTTGGGTATGCTGACCCCTGTGATTTCCCCAAATGTGGGAAACTTGACTGCATTATTTGTGGTAGTGGGGGACTGTGTTTGTGCTTTCCTCTGGTCAGCTCTGGTAAAAGTCAGATTTCTTTGTCTCAGATTTTCCTCTAGCCTTGTTCTTCTTTCGAGAGTTCCATTGTGCTGCCTCAGTTGGATCTCCTTCACTTGACAGGGGGGTACCCGAGCAGCGACCCTCCCCAGCTCTAGCCCAACTCCTACTTACCTGCCAGGTGAGATACTATGATCATGAAGGTGCTTCTCCCAGGGCAAGGCTCACCCATTGCACTCTGGGTGTGCTGCCCCTGCGATTTCCCCAAATGTGGGAAACTTGACTGCATAATTTGTGTTTCCCCTGGTCGGCTCTCGTATAATTCAGATCTATTTGTCTCAGGTCTCTCTCCAGCCTAGTTTGCTGTCTGTTTCCACTTCTCTTTTCTTCAGCCGCTCCCTTCTATACCCTTGTGCACTATCCTGACTTCTCCTCCCGTCTGCTTACTTTGTGCCTTCCAATGCACAATGCAAACTACAGGTAGTGCTGCAGGGCCCACACCCTTTTACTTGCCTTACAGAGCAGCTCTGGAGCTGTTACAGTGCCCAGCTGCTGCAAGAAATCAGCTTGAATGCTTCAGGGGATGGGGCATGGCCAACATGAGCCCTACACCAAAGGAGGGGGGAGGTGTTTAATGCGAACTAGGGGTCATCCAAGCACTGCGAAAGGCCGCCATGCCCTGCATGCCCCTTTTCTCTTTTCATATGCAGATGAGGGTTCCAGTCAACTTTGGCCCACTGCTTGGATAACATCACCGTATGCAAATCCGTCTGCTGCAGACCTTCCCCCAGGAGTGCTTGTACTAGTTGTTGCATATGGTTTGATATTTGATGGTGCTTCAGTATTAGGCAGCCTTCCGCCCTCCCATGTTCATCTGAAAAGATGTGGTCTCCCTGCAGTTGTTGTCCCCAGATGAGAGTTCACTTGTGCTGCCTCAGTTGAATCTCCTTTACTTGACAGAGATGTGCCTGAGCAGCTGCCCTCACCAGCCCTATCCCAAATCATACTTATTTTGCATAGGAGATACCATGGTCATGAAGATTGTTCTCCCAGGGTGAGGTTCATTCATTGCATTCTGGGTATGCTGACCCCTGTGATTTTCCCAAATGTGGGAAACTCGACTGCATTATTTGTGGTAGTGGGGGACTGTGTTTGTGCTTTCCTCTGGTCAGCTCTGGTAAAAGTCAGATTTCTTTGTCTCAGATCTTCCTCTAGCCTTGTTCTTCTTTCGAGAGTTCCCTGGTGCTGCCTCAGTTGGATCTCCTTCACTTCACAGGGGGGAACCCGAGCAGCGACCCTCCCCAGCTCTAGCCCAACTCCTACTTACCTGCCAGGTGAGATACTATGATCATGAAGGTGCTTCTCCCAGGGCAAGGCTCAACCATTGCACTCTGGGTGTGCTGCTCCTGCGATTTCCCCAAATGTGGGAAACTTGACTGCATAATTTGTGTTTCCCCTCGTCGGCTCTCGTATAATTCAGATCTCTTTGTCTCAGGTCTCTCTCCAGCCTAGTTTGCTGTCTGTTTCCACTTCTCTTTTCTTCAGCCGCTCCCTTCTATACCCTTGTGCACTATCCTGACTTCTCCTCCCGTCTGCTTACTTTGTGCCTTCCAATGCACAATGCAAACTACAGGTAGTGCTGCAGGGCCCACACCCTTTTACTTGCCTTACAGAGCAGCTCTGGAGCTGTTACAGTGCCCAGCTGCTGCAAGAAATCAGCTTGAATGCTTCAGGGGCTGGGGCATAGCCAACATGAGCCCCACACCAAAGGAGGGTGGAGGTGTTTAATGCAAACTAGGGGTCAGCCAAGCGCCGCAAAAGGCCACCATGCCCTGCACGCCCCTTTTCTCTTTTCATATGCAGACGAGGGTTGAAGCCAACTTTGACCCACTGCTTGGATGACATCACCATATGCAAATCCATCTGCGGCAGGCCTTCCCCCAGGAATGCTTGCACTAGTTGTTGCATTTGGTTTGTTGTTTGGGGGTGCTTCAGTATTAGGCAGCCTTCTGCCCTCCCATGTTCATCTGAAAATATATGTTCTCCCTGCAGTTGTTGTCCCAAGATGAGAGTTCCCTAGTGCTGCCTCAGTTGAATCTCCTTTACTTGACAGAGATGTGCATGAGCAGCGGCCCTCCCCAGCCCTATTCCAAATCATACTTATTTTGCATAGGAGATACCATGGTCATGAAGATTTTTCTCCCAGGGTGAGGTTCATTCATTGCATTTTGGGTATGCTGACCCCTGTGATTTCCCCAAATGTGGGAAACTTGACTGCATTATTTGTGGTAGTGGGAGACTGTGTTTGTGCTTTCCTCTGGTCAGCTCTGGTAAAAGTCAGATTTCTTTGTCTCAGATTTTCCTTTAGCCTTGTTCTTTTTTCGAGAGTTCCCTTGTGCTGCCTCAGTTGGATCTCCTTCACTTTACAGGGGGGTACCCGAGCAGCGACCCTCCCCAGCTCTAGCCCAACTCCTACTTACCTGCCAGGTGAGATACTATGATCATGAAGGTGCTTCTCCCAGGGCAAGGCTCACCCATTGTACTCTGGGTGTGCTGCTCCTGCGATTTCCCCAAATGTGGGAAACTTGACTGCATAATTTGTGTTTCCCCTGGTCGGCTCTCGTATAATTCAGATCTCTTTGTCTCAGGTCTCTCTCCAGCCTAGTTTGCTGTCTGTTTCCACTTCTCTTTTCTTCAGCCGCTCCCTTTTATACCCTTGTGCACTATCCTGACTTCTCCTCCCGTCTGCTTACTTTGTGCCTTCCAATGCACAATGCAAACTACAGGTAGTGCTGCAGGGCCCACACCCTTTTACTTGCCTTACAGAGCAGCTCTGGAGCTGTTACAGTGCCCAGCTGCTGCAAGAAATCAGCTTGAATGCTTCAGGGGATGGGGCATGGCCAACATGAGCCCCACACCAAAGGAGGGTGGAGGTGTTTAATGCGAACTAGGGGTCATCCAAGCACCGCAAAAGGCCGCCATGCCCTGCACGCCCCTTTTCTCTTTTCATATGCAGATGAGGGTTGAAGCCAACTTTGACCCACTGCTTGGATGACATCACCGTATGCAAATCCGTCTTCTGCAGAACTTCCCCCAGGAATGCTTGCACTAGTTGTTGCATTTGGTTTGTTGTTTGGGGGTGCTTCAGTATTAGGCAGCCTTCTGCCCTCCCATGTTCATCTGAAAATATGTGTTCTCCCTGCAGTTGTTGTCCCCAGATGAGAGTTCCCTTGTGCTGCCTCAGTTGAATCTCCTTTACTTGACAGAGATGTGCCTGAGCAGCGGCCCTCCCCAGCTCTATCCCAAATCATACTTATTTTGCATAGGAGATACCATGGTCATGAAGATTATTCTCCCAGGGTGAGGTTCATTCATTGCATTATGGGTATGCTGACCCCTGTGATTTCCCCAAATGTGGGAAACTCGACTGCTTTATTTGTGGTAGTGGGGGACTGTGTTTGTGTTTTCCTCTGGTCAGCTCTGGTAAAAGTCAGATTTCTTTGTTCAGATCTTCCTCTAGCCTTGTTCTTCTTTCGAGAGTTCCCTTGTGCTGCCTCAGTTGGATCTCCTTCACTTGACAGGGGGGTGCCCAAGCAGAGACCCTCCCCAGCTCTAGCCCAACTCCTACTTACCTGCCAGGTGAGATACTATGATCATGAAGGTGCTTCTCCCAGGGCAAGGCTCACCCATTGCACTCTGGGTGTGCTGCCCCTGCGATTTCCCCAAATGTGGGAAACTTGACTGCATAATTTGTGTTTCCCCTGGTCGGCTCTCGTGTAATTCAGATCTCTTTGTCTCAGGTCTCTCTCCAACCTAGTTTGCTGTCTGTTTCCACTTCTCTTTTCTTCAGCCGCTCCCTTCTATACCCTTGTGCACTATCCTGACTTCTCCTCCCGTCTGCTTACTTTGTGCCTTCCAATGCACAATGCAAACTACAGGTAGTGCTGCAGGGCCCACACCCTTTTACTTGCCTTACAGAGCAGCTCTGGAGATGTTACAGTGCCCAGCTGCTGCAAGAAATCAGCTTGAATGCTTCAGGGGATGGGGCATGGCCAACATGAGCCCCACACCAAAGGAGGGTGGAGGTGTTTAATGCGAACTAGGGGTCATCCAAGCACCGCAAAAGGCCGCCATGCCCTGCACGCTCCTTTTCTCTTTTCATATGCAGATGAGGGTTGAAGCCAACTTTGACCCACTGCTTGGATGACATCACCGTATGCAAATCCGTCTTCTGCAGAACTTCCCCCAGGAATGCTTGCACTAGTTGTTGCATTTGGTTTGTTGTTTGGGGGTGCTTCAGTATTAGGCAGCCTTCTGCCCTCCCATGTTCATCTGAAAATATGTGTTCTCCCTGCAGTTGTTGTCCCCAGATGAGAGTTCCCTTGTGCTGCCTCAGTTGAATCTCCTTTACTTGACAGAGATGTGCATGAGCAGCGGCCCTCCCCAGCCCTATTCCAAATCATACTTATTTTGCATAGGAGATACCATGGTCATGAAGATTGTTCTCCCAGGGTGAGGTTCATTCATTGCATTTTGGGTATGCTGACCCCTGTGATTTCCCCAAATGTGGGAAACTTGACTGCATTATTTGTGGTAGTGGGGGACTGTGTTTGTGCTTTCCTCTGGTCAGCTCTGGTAAAAGTCAGATTTCTTTGTCTCAGATTTTCCTCTAGCCTTGTTCTTCTTTCGAGAGTTCCCTTGTGCTGCCTCAGTTGGATCTCCTTCAGTTTACAGGGGGGTACCCGAGCAGCGATCCTCCCCAGCTCTAGCCCAACTCCTACTTACCTGCCAGGTGAGATACTATGATCATGAAGGTGCTTCTCCCAGGGCAAGGCTCACCCATTGCACTCTAGGTGTGCTGCTCCTGCGATTTCCCCAAATGTGGGAAACTTGACTGCATAATTTGTGTTTCCCCTGGTCGGCTCTCGTATAATTCAGATCTCTTTGTCTCAGGTCTCTCTCCAGCCTAGTTTGCTGTCTGTTTCCACTTCTCTTTTCTTGAGCCGCTCCCTTCTATGCCCTTGCGCACTATCCTGACTTCTCCTCCTGTCTGCTTACTTTGTGCCTTCCAACGCACAATGCGAACTACAGGTAGTGCTGCAGGGCCCACACCCTTTTACTTGCCTTACAGAGCAGCTCTGGAGCTGTTACAGTGCCCAGCTGCTGCAAGAAATCAGCTTGAATGCTTCAGGGGCTGGGGCATAGCCAACATGAGCCCCACACCAAAGGAGGGTGGAGGTGTTTAATGCAAACTAGGGGTCAGCCAAGTGCCGCAAAAGGCCACCATGCCCTGCACGCCCCTTTTCTCTTTTCATATGCAGACGAGGGTTGAAGCCAACTTTGACCCACTGCTTGGATGACATCACCATATGCAAATCCATCTGCGGCAGGCCTTCCCCCAGGAATGCTTGCACTAGTTGTTGCATTTGGTTTGTTGTTTGGGGGTGCTTCAGTATTAGGCAGCTTTCTGCCCTCCCATGTTCATCTGAAAATATATGTTCTCCCTGCAGTTGTTGTCCCCAGATGAGAGTTCCCTTGTGCTGCCTCAGTTGAATCTCCTTTACTTGACAGAGATGTGCATGAGCAGCGGCCCTCCCCAGCCCTATTCCAAATCATACTTATTTTGCATAGGAGATACCATGGTCATGAAGATTTTTCTCCCAGGGTGAGGTTCATTCATTGCATTTTGGGTATGCTGACCCCTGTGATTTCCCCAAATGTGGGAAACTCAACTGCATTATTTGTGGTAGTGGGGGACTGTGTTTGTGCTTTCCTCTGGTCAGCTCTAGTAAAAGTCAGATTTCTTTGTCTCACATTTTCCTCTAGCCTTGTTCTTCTTTCGAGAGTTCCCTTGTGCTGCCTTTGTTGGATCTCCTTCACTTTACAGGGGGGTACCCGAGCAGCGACCCTCCCCAGCTCTAGCCCAACTCCTACTTACCTGCCAGGTGAGATACTATGATCATTAAGGTGCTTCTCCCAGGGCAAGGCTCACCCATTGTACTCTGGGTGTGCTGCTCCTGCGATTTCCCCAAATGTGGGAAACTTGACTGCATAATTTGTGTTTCCCCTCGTCGGCTCTCGTATAATTCAGATCTCTTTGTCTCAGGTCTCTCTCCAGCCTAGTTTGCTGTCTGTTTCCACTTCTCTTTTCTTCAGCCGCTCCCTTCTATACCCTTGTGCACTATCCTGACTTCTCCTCCCGTCTGCTTACTTTGTGCCTTCCAATGCACAATGCAAACTACAGGTAGTGCTGCAGGGCCCACACCCTTTTACTTGCCTTACAGAGCAGCTCTGGAGCTGTTACAGTGCCCAGCTGCTGCAAGAAATCTGCTTGAATGCTTCAGGGGATGGGACATGGCCAACATGAGCCCCACACCAAAGGAGGGTGGAGCAGAAGGCTGACTAATACTGAAGCACCCCCAAACAACAAACCAAATGCAACAACTAGTGCAAGCATTCCTGGGGGAAGGCCTGCCGCAGATGGATTTGCATATGGTGATGTCATCCAAGCAGTGGGTCAAAGTTGGCTTCAACCCTCGTCTGCATATGAAAACAGAAAAGGGGCGTGCAGGGCATGGTGGCCTTTTGCGGCGCTTGACCGACCCCTAGTTTGCATTAAACACCTCCACCCTCCTTCGGTGTGGGGCTCATGTTGGCTATGCCCCAGCCCCTGAAGCATTCAAGCTGATTTCTTGCAGCAGCTGGGCACTGTAACAGCTCCAGAGCTGCTCTGTAAGGCAAGTAAAAGGGTGTGGGCCCTGCAGCACTACCTGTAGTTTGCATTGTGCATTGGAAGGCACAAAGTAAGCAGACGGGAGGAGAAGTCAGGATAGTGCACAAGGGTATAGAAGGGAGCGGCTGAAGAAAAGAGAAGTGGAAACAGACAGCAAACTAGGCTGGAGAGAGACAAAGAGATCTGAATTATACGAGAGCCGACCAGGGGAAACACAAATTATGCAGTCAAGTTTCCCACATTTGGGGAAATCGCAGGGGCAGCACACCCAGAGTGCAATGGGTGAGCCTTGCCCTGGGAGAAGCACCTTCATGATCATAGTATCTCACCTGGCAGGTAAGTAGGAGTTGGGCTAGAGCTGGGGAGGGTCGCTGCTCGGGTACCCCCCTGTCAAGTGAAGGAGATCCAACTGAGGCAGCACAAGGGAACTCTCGAAAGAAGAACAAGGCAAGAGGAAAATCTGAGACAAAGAAATCTGACTTTTACCAGAGCTGACCAGAGGAAAGCACAAACACAGTCCCCCACTACCACAAATAATGCAGTTGAGTTTCCCACATTTGGGGAAATCACAGGGGTCAGCATACCCAAAATGCAATGAATGAACCTCACCCTGGGAGAACAATCTTCATGACCATGGTATCTCCTATGCAAAATAAGTATGATTTGGAATAGGGCTGGGGAGGGCCGCTGCTCTGGCACATCTCTGTCAAGTAAAGGAGATTCAACTGAGGCAGCACAAGGGAACTCTCATCTGGGGACAACAACTGCAGGGAGAACACATATTTTCAGATGAACATGGGAGGGCAGAAGGCTGCCTAATACTGAAGCACCCCCAAACAACAAACCAAATGCAACAACTAGTGCAAGCATTCCTGGGGGAAGTTCTGCAGAAGACGGATTTGCATACGGTGATGTCATACAAGCAGTGGGTCAAAGTTGGCTTCAACCCTCATCTGCATATGAAAAGAGAAAAGGGGCGTGCAGGGCATGGCGGCCTTTTGCGGTGCTTGGATGACCCCTAGTTCGCATTAAACACCTCCACCCTCCTTTGGTGTGGGGCTCATGTTGGCCATGCCCCATCCCCTGAAGCATTCAAGCAGATTTCTTGCAGCAGCTGGGCACTGTAACAGCTCCAGAGCTGCTCTGTAAGGCAAGTAAAAGGGTGTGGGCCCTGCAGCACTACCTGTAGTTTGCATTGTGCATTGGAAGGCACAAAGTAAGCAGACGGGAGGAGAAGTCAGGATAGTGCACAAGGGTATAGAAGGGAGCGGCTGAAGAAAAGAGAAGTGGAAACAGACAGCAAACTAGGCTGGAGAGAGACCTGAGACAAAGAGATCTGAATTATACGAGAGCCGACCAGGGGAAACACAAATTATGCAGTCAAGTTTCCCACATTTGGGGAAATCGCAGGGGCAGCACACCCAGAGTGCAATGGGTGAGCCTTGCCCTGGGAGAAGCACCTTCATGATCATAGTATCTCACCTGGCAGGTAAGTAGGAGTTGGGCTAGAGCTGGGGAGGGTCTCTGCTCGGGCACCCCCCTGTCAAGTGAAGGAGATCCAACTGAGGCAGCACAAGGGAACTCTCAAAAGAAGAACAAGGCTCTGAAACAAAGAAATCTGACTTTTACCAGAGCTGACCAGAGGAAAACACAAACACAGTCCCCCACTACCACAAATAAAGCAGTCGAGTTTCCCACATTTGGGGAAATCACAGGGGTCAGCATACCCAGAATGCAATGAATGAACCTCACCCT
Organism: Pseudophryne corroboree; assembly: GCF_028390025.1. Lineage (NCBI taxonomy): Eukaryota > Metazoa > Chordata > Amphibia > Anura > Myobatrachidae > Pseudophryne > Pseudophryne corroboree. The sequence goes on from NW_026970564.1 coordinate 189,229, forward strand.
GGGAGAATAATCTTCATGACCATGGTATCTCCTATGCAAAATAAGTATGATTTGGGATAGAGCTGGGGAGGGCCGCTGCTCAGGCACATCTCTGTCAAGTTAAGGAGATTCAACTGAGGCAGCACAAGGGAACTCTCATCTAGGGACAACAACTGCAGGGAGAACACATATTTTCAGATGAACATGGGAGGGCAGACGGCTGCCTAATACTGAAGCACCCCCAAACAACAAACCAAATGCAACAACTAGTGCAAGCATTCCTGGGGGAAGGCCTGCCGCAGATGGATTTGCATATGGTGATGTCATCCAAGCAGTGGGTCAAAGTTGGCTTCAACCCTCGTCTGCATATGAAAACAGAAAAGGGGCGTGCAGGGCATGGTGGCCTTTTGCTGCGCTTGTCTGACCCCTAGTTTGCATTAAACACCTCCACCCTTCTTCGGTGTGGGGCTCATGTTGGCTATGCCCCAGCCCCTGAAGCATTCAAGCTGATTTCTTGCAGCAGCTTGGCACTGCAACAGCTCCAGAGCTGCTCTGTAAGGCAAGTAAAAGGGTGTGGGCCCTGCAGCACTACCTGTAGTTTGCATTGTGCATTGGAAGGCACAAAGTAAGCAGACGGGAGGAGAAGTCAGGATAGTGCACAAGGGTATAGAAGGGAGCGGCTGAAGAAAAGAGAAGTGGAAACAGACAGCAAACTAGGCTGGAGAGAGACCTGAGACAAAGAGATCTGAATTATACGAGAGCCGACCAGGGGAAACACAAATTATGCAGTCAAGTTTCCCACATTTGGGGAAATCGCAGGAGCAGCACACCCAGAGTACAATGGGTGAGCCTTGCCCTGGGAGAAGCACCTTCATGATCATAGTATCTCACCTGGCAGGTAAGTAGGAGTTGGGCTAGAGCTGGGGAGGGTCGCTGCTCGGGTACCCCCCTGTAAAGTGAAGGAGATCCAACTGAGGCAGCACAAGGGAACTCTCGAAAGAAGAACAAGGCTAAAGGAAAATCTGAGACAAAGAAATCTGACTTTTACCAGAGCTGACCAGAGGAAAGCACAAACACAGTCTCCCACTACCACAAATAATGCAGTCAAGTTTCCCACATTTGGGGAAATCACAGGGGTCAGCATACCCAAAATGCAATGAATGAACCTCACCCTGGGAGAAAAATCTTCATGACCATGGTATCTCCTATGCAAAATAAGTATGATTTGGAATAGGGCTGGGGAGGGCCGCTGCTCATGCACATCTCTGTCAAGTAAAGGAGATTCAACTGAGGCAGCACAAGGGAACTCTCATCTTGGGACAACAACTGCAGGGAGAACATATATTTTCAGATGAACATGGGAGGGCAGAAGGCTGCCTAATACTGAAGCACCCCCAAACAACAAACCAAATGCAACAACTAGTGCAAGCATTCCTGGGGGAAGGCCTGCCGCAGATGGATTTGCATATGGTGATGTCATCCAAGCAGTGGGTCAAAGTTGGCTTCAACCCTCGTCTGCATATGAAAAGAGAAAAGGGGCGTGCAGGGCATGGTGGCCTTTTGCGGCGCTTGGCTGACCCCTAGTTTGCATTAAACACCTCCACCCTCCTTTGGTGTGGGGCTCATGTTGGCTATGCCCCAGCCCCTGAAGCATTCAAGCTGATTTCTTGCAGCAGCTGGGCACTGTAACAGCTCCAGAGCTGCTCTGTAAGGCAAGTAAAAGGGTCTGGGCCCTGCAGCACTACCTGTAGATCGCATTGTGCGTTGGAAGGCACAAAGTAAGCAGACAGGAGGAGAAGTCAGGATAGTGCGCAAGGGCATAGAAGGGAGCGGCTCAAGAAAAGAGAAGTGGAAACAGACAGCAAACTAGGCTGGAGAGAGACCTGAGACAAAGAGATCTGAATTATACGAGAGCCGACCAGGGGAAACACAAATTATGCAGTCAAGTTTCCCACATTTGGGGAAATCGCAGGGGCAGCACACCCAGAGTGCAATGGGTGAGCCTTGCCCTGGGAGAAGCACCTTCATGATCATAGTATCTCACCTGGCAGGTAAGTAGGAGTTGGGCTAGAGCTGGGGAGGGTCGCTGTTCGGGCACCCCCCTGTCAAGTGAAAGAGATCCAACTGAGGCAGCACAAGGGAACTCTCGAAAGAAGAACAAGGCTAGAGGAAGATCTGAGACAAAGAAATCTGACTTTTTCCAGAGCTGACCAGAGGAAAGCACAAACACAGTCCCCCACTACCACAAATAATGCAGTCGAGTTTCCCACATTTGGGGAAATCACAGGGGTCAGCATACCCAGAATGCAATGAATGAACCTCACCTTGGGAGAACAATCTTCATGACCATGGTATCGCCTATGCAAAATAAGTATGATTTGGGATAGGGCTGGGGAGGGCCGCTGCTCAGGCACATCTCTGTCAAGTAAAGGAGATTCAACTGAGGCAGCACAAGGGAACTCTCATCTGGGGACAACAACTGCAGGGAGAACACATATTTTCAGATGAACATGTGAGGGCAGAAGGCTGCCTAATACTGAAGCACCCCCAAACAACAAACCAAATGCAACAACTAGTGCAAGCATTCCTGGGGGAAGGCCTGCAGCAGATGGATTTGCATATGGTGATGTCATCCAAGCAGTGGGTCAAAGTTGGCTTCAACCCTCGTCTGCATATGAAAAGAGAAAAGGGGCGTGCAGGGCATGGCGGCCTTTTGCAGCGCTTGGATGACCCCTAGTTCGCATTACACACCTCCACCCTCCTTCGGTGTGGGGCTCATGTTGGCTATGCCCCAGCCCCTGAAGCATTCAAGCTGATTTCTTGCAGCAGCTGGGCACTGTAACTGCTCCAGAGCTACTCTGTAAAGCAAGTAAAAGGGTGTGGGCCCTGCAGCACTACCTGTAGTTCGCATTGTGCGTTGGAAGGCACGAAGTAAGCAGACGGGAGAAGTCAGGATAGTGCGCAAGGGCATAGAAGGGAGCGGCTCAAGAAAAGAGAAGTGGAAACAGACAGCAAACTAGGCTGGAGAGAGACCTGAGACAAAGAGATCTGAATTATACGAGAGCCGACGAGGGGAAACACAAATTATGCAGTCACGTTTCCCACATTTGGGGAAATCGCAGGAGCAGCACACCCAGAGTGCAATGGTTGAGCCTTGCCCTGGGAGAAGCACCTTCATGATCATAGTATCTCACCTGGCAGGTAAGTAGGAGTTGGGCTAGAGCTGGGGAGGGTCGCTGCTCGGGTTCCCCCCTGTGAAGTGAAGGAGATCCAACTGAGGCAGCACCAGGGAACTCTCAAAAGAAGAACAAGGCTAGAGGAAGATCTGAGACAAAGAAATCTGACTTTTACCAGAGCTGACCAGAGGAAAGCACAAACACAGTCTCCCACTACCACAAATAATGCAGTCAAGTTTCCCACATTTGGGGAAATCACAGGGGTCAGCATACCCAAAATGCAATGAATGAACCTCACCCTGGGAGAAAAATCTTCATGACCATGGTATCTCCTATGCAAAATAAGTATGATTTGGAATAGGGCTGGGGAGGGCCGCTGCTCATGCACATCTCTGTCAAGTAAAGGAGATTCAACTGAGGCAGCACAAGGGAACTCTCATCTTGGGACAACAACTGCAGGGAGAACATATATTTTCAGATGAACATGGGAGGGCAGAGGACTGCCTAATACTGAAGCACCCCCAAACAACAAACCAAATGCAACAACTAGTGCAAGCATTCCTGGGGGAAGGCCTGCCGCAGATGGATTTGCATATGGTGATGTCATCCAAGCAGTGGGTCAAAGTTGGCTTCAACCCTCGTCTGCATATGAAAAGAGAAAAGGGGCGTGCAGGGCATGGTGGCCTTTTGCGGCGCTTGGCTGACCCCTAGTTTGCATTAAACACCTCCACCCTCCTTTGGTGTGGGGCTCATGTTGGCTATGCCCCAGCCCCTGAAGCATTCAAGCTGATTTCTTGCAGCAGCTGGGCACTGTAACAGCTCCAGAGCTGCTCTGTAAGGCAAGTAAAAGGGTGTGGGCCCTGCAGCACTACCTGTAGTTCGCATTGTGCGTTGGAAGGCACAAAGTAAGCAGACAGGAGGAGAAGTCAGGATAGTGCGCAAGGGCATAGAAGTAAGCGGCTCAAGAAAAGAGAAGTGGAAACAGACAGCAAACTAGGCTGGAGAGAGATCTGAGACAAAGAGATCTGAATTATACGAGAGCCGACCAGGGGAAACACAAATTATACAGTCAAGTTTCCCACATTTGGGGAAATCGCAGGAGCAGCACACCCAGAGTGCAATGGGTTAGCCTTGCCCTGGGAGAAGCACCTTCATGATCATAGTATCTCACCTGGCAGGTAAGTAGGAGTTGGGCTAGAGCTGGGGAGGGTCGCTGCTAGGGTACCCCCCTGTAAAGTGAAGGAGATCCAATTAAGGCAGCACAAGGGAACTCTCGAAAGAAGAACAAGGCTAGAGGAAAATCTGAGACAAAGAAATCTGACTTTTACCAGAGCTGACCAGAGGAAAGCACAAACACAGTCCCCCACTACCACAAATAATGCAGTCGAGTTTCCCACATTTGGGGAAATCACAGGGGTCAGCATACCCAGAATGCAATGAATGAACCTAACCCTGGGAGAACAATCTTCATGACCATGGTATCTCCTATGCAAAATAAGTATGATTTGGGATAGGGCTGGTGAGGGCCGCTGCTCAGGCACATCTCTGTCAAGTAAAGGAGATTCAACTGAGGCAGCACAAGGGAACTCTCATCTGGGGACAACAACTGCAGGGAGACCACATCTTTTCAGATGAACATGGGAGGGCGGAAGGCTGCCTAATACTGAAGCACCATCAAATATCAAACCATGGCCCTCATTCCGAGTTGATCGCTCGCAAGGCGATTTTAGCAGAGTTACACACGCTAAGCCGCCGCCTACTGGGAGTGAATCTTAGCTTCTTAAAATTGCGACCGATGTATTCGCAATATTGCGATTACAAACTACTTAGCAGTTTCAGAGTAGCTTCAGACTTACTCTGCATCTGCGATCAGTTCAGTGCTTGTCGTTCCTGGTTTGACGTCACAAACACTCCCAGAGTTCGCCCAGACACTCCCCCGTTTCTCCGGCCACTCCTGCGTTTTTTCCGGAAACTGTAGCGTTTTTTCCCACACGCCCATAAAACGGCCTGTTTCCGCCCAGTAACACCCATTTCCTGTCAATCACATTACGATCGCCGGAGCGAAGAAAAAGCCGTGAGTAAAAATACTTTCTTCATTGTAAAATTACTTGGCGCAGTCGCAGTGCGAATATTGCGCATGCGTACTAAGCAGAATTTCACTGCGATGCGATGAAATTTACAGAGCGAACGACTCGGAATGAGGGCCCATATGCAACAACTAGTACAAGCACTCCTGGGGGAAGGTCTGCAGCAGACGGATTTGCATACGGTGATGTAAATCCAAGCAGTGGGCCAAAGTTGACTGGAACCCTCATCTGCATATGAAAAGAGAAAAGGGGCATGCAGGGCATGGCGGCCTTTTGCAGTGCTTGGATGACCCCTAGTTCGCATTAAACACCCCCACCCTCCTTTGGTGTGGGGCTCATGTTGGCCATGCCCCATCCCCTGATGCATTCAAGCTGATTTCTTGCAGCAGCTGGGCACTGTAACAGCTCCAGAGCTGTTCTGTAAGGCAAGTAAAAGTGTGTGGGCCCTGCAGCACCACCTGTTGTTCGCATTGTGCGTTGGAAGGCACAAATTAAGCAGACGGGAGGAGAAGTCAGGATAGTGCGCAAGGGCATTCTTTTCTCTTAGTCCGGGGTCAAGGCTTCCACTTCTCTTTTCTTCAGCCGCTCCCTTCTATACCCTTGTGCACTATCCTGACTTCTCCTCCCGTCTGCTTACTTTGTGCCTTCCAATGCACAATGCAAACTACAGGTAGTGCTGCAGGGCCCACACCCTTTTACTTGCCTTACAGAGCAGCTCTGGAGCTGTTACAGTGCCCAGCTGCTGCAAGAAATCAGCTTGAATGCTCCAGGGGATGGGGCATGGCCAACATGAGCCCCACACCAAAGGAGGGTGGAGGTGTTTAATGCGAACTAGGGGTCATCCAAGCACCGCAAAAGGCCGCCATGCCCTGCACGCCCCTTTTCTCTTTTCATATGCAGATGAGGGTTGAAGCCAACTTTGACCCACTGCTTGGATGACATCACCGTATGCAAATCCGTCTTCTGCAGAACTTCCCCCAGGAATGCTTGCACTAGTTGTTGCATTTGGTTTGTTGTTTGGGGGTGCTTCAGTATTAGGCAGCCTTCTGCCCTCCCATGTTCATCTGAAAATATGTGTTCTCCCTGCAGTTGTTGTCCCCAGATGAGAGTTCCCTTGTGCTGCCTCAGTTAAATCTCCTTTACTTGACAGAGATGTGCATGAGCAGCGGCCCTCCCCAGCCCTATTCCAAATCATACTTATTTTGCATAGGAGATACCATGGTCATGAAGATTTTTCTCCCAGGGTGAGGTTCATTCATTGCATTTTGGGTATGCTGACCCCTGTGATTTCCCCAAATGTGGGAAACTCAACTGCATTATTTGTGGTAGTGGGGGACTGTGTTTGTGCTTTCCTCTGGTCAGCTCTGGTAAAAGTCAGATTTCTTTGTCTCAGATTTTCCTCTAGCCTTGTTCTTCTTTCGAGAGTTCCCTTGTGCTGCCTTAATTGGATCTCCTTCACTTTACAGGGGGGTACCCTAGCAGCGACCCTCCCCAGCTCTAGCCCAACTCCTACTTACCTGCCAGGTGAGATACTATGATCATGAAGGTGCTTCTCCCAGGGCAAGGCAAACCCATTGCACTCTGGGTGTGCTGCTCCTGCGATTTCCCCAAATGTGGGAAACTTGACTGTATAATTTGTGTTTCCCCTGGTCGGCTCTCGTATAATTCAGATCTCTTTGTCTCAGATCTCTCTCCAGCCTAGTTTGCTGTCTGTTTCCACTTCTCTTTTCTTGAGCCGCTTACTTCTATGCCCTTGCGCACTATCCTGACTTCTCCTCCTGTCTGCTTACTTTGTGCCTTCCAACGCACAATGCGAACTACAGGTAGTGCTGCAGGGCCCACACCCTTTTACTTGCCTTACAGAGCAGCTCTGGAGCTGTTACAGTGCCCAGCTGCTGCAAGAAATCAGCTTGAATGCTTCAGGGGCTGGGGCATAGCCAACATGAGCCCCACACCAAAGGAGGGTGGAGGTGTTTAATGCAAACTAGGGGTCAGCCAAGCGCCGCAAAAGGCCACCATGCCCTGCACGCCCCTTTTCTCTTTTCATATGCAGACGAGGGTTGAAGCCAACTTTGACCCACTGCTTGGATGACATCACCATATGCAAATCCATCTGCGGCAGGCCTTCCCCCAGGAATGCTTGCACTAGTTGTTGCATTTGGTTTGTTGTTTGGGGGTGCTTCAGTATTAGGCAGTCCTCTGCCCTCCCATGTTCATCTGAAAATATATGTTCTCCCTGCAGTTGTTGTCCCAAGATGAGAGTTCCCTTGTGCTGCCTCAGTTGAATCTCCTTTACTTGACAGAGATGTGCATGAGCAGCGGCCCTCCCCAGCCCTATTCCAAATCATACTTATTTTGCATAGGAGATACCATGGTCATGAAGATTTTTCTCCCAGGGTGAGGTTCATTCATTGCATTTTGGGTATGCTGACCCCTGTGATTTCCCCAAATGTGGGAAACTTGACTGCATTATTTGTGGTAGTGGGAGACTGTGTTTGTGCTTTCCTCTGGTCAGCTCTGGTAAAAGTCAGATTTCTTTGTCTCAGATCTTCCTCTAGCCTTGTTCTTCTTTCGAGAGTTCCCTGGTGCTGCCTCAGTTGGATCTCCTTCACTTCACAGGGGGGAACCCGAGCAGCGACCCTCCCCAGCTCTAGCCCAACTCCTACTTACCTGCCAGGTGAGATACTATGATCATGAAGGTGCTTCTCCCAGGGCAAGGCTCAACCATTGCACTCTGGGTGTGCTGCTCCTGCGATTTCCCCAAATGTGGGAAACGTGACTGCATAATTTGTGTTTCCCCTAGTCGGCTCTCGTATAATTCAGATCTCTTTGTCTCAGGTCTCTCTCCAGCCTAGTTTGCTGTCTGTTTCCACTTCTCTTTTCTTGAGCCGCTCCCTTCTATGCCCTTGCGCACTATCCTGACTTCTCCCGTCTGCTTACTTCGTGCCTTCCAACGCACAATGCGAACTACAGGTAGTGCTGCAGGGCCCACACCCTTTTACTTGCCTTACAGAGTAGCTCTGGAGCAGTTACAGTGCCCAGCTGCTGCAAGAAATCAGCTTGAATGCTTCAGGGGCTGGGGCATAGCCAACATGAGCCCCACACCGAAGGAGGGTGGAGGTGTGTAATGCGAACTAGGGGTCATCCAAGCGCTGCAAAAGGCCGCCATGCCCTGCACGCCCCTTTTCTCTTTTCATATGCAGACGAGGGTTGAAGCCAACTTTGACCCACTGCTTGGATGACATCACCATATGCAAATCCATCTGCTGCAGGCCTTCCCCCAGGAATGCTTGCACTAGTTGTTGCATTTGGTTTGTTGTTTGGGGGTGCTTCAGTATTAGGCAGCCTTCTGCCCTCACATGTTCATCTGAAAATATGTGTTCTCCCTGCAGTTGTTGTCCCCAGATGAGAGTTCCCTTGTGCTGCCTCAGTTGAATCTCCTTTACTTGACAGAGATGTGCCTGAGCAGCGGCCCTCCCCAGCCCTATCCCAAATCATACTTATTTTGCATAGGCGATACCATGGTCATGAAGATTGTTCTCCCAAGGTGAGGTTCATTCATTGCATTCTGGGTATGCTGACCCCTGTGATTTCCCCAAATGTGGGAAACTCGACTGCATTATTTGTGGTAGTGGGGGACTGTGTTTGTGCTTTCCTCTGGTCAGCTCTGGAAAAAGTCAGATTTCTTTGTCTCAGATCTTCCTCTAGCCTTGTTCTTCTTTCGAGAGTTCCCTTGTGCTGCCTCAGTTGGATCTCTTTCACTTGACAGGGGGGTGCCCGAACAGCGACCCTCCCCAGCTCTAGCCCAACTCCTACTTACCTGCCAGGTGAGATACTATGATCATGAAGGTGCTTCTCCCAGGGCAAGGCTCACCCATTGCACTCTGGGTGTGCTGCCCCTGCGATTTCCCCAAATGTGGGAAACTTGACTGCATAATTTGTGTTTCCCCTGGTCGGCTCTCGTATAATTCAGATCTCTTTGTCTCAGGTCTCTCTCCAGCCTAGTTTGCTGTCTGTTTCCACTTCTCTTTTCTTGAGCCGCTCCCTTCTATGCCCTTGCGCACTATCCTGACTTCTCCTCCTGTCTGCTTACTTTGTGCCTTCCAACGCACAATGCGATCTACAGGTAGTGCTGCAGGGCCCAGACCCTTTTACTTGCCTTACAGAGCAGCTCTGGAGCTGTTACAGTGCCCAGCTGCTGCAAGAAATCAGCTTGAATGCTTCAGGGGCTGGGGCATAGCCAACATGAGCCCCACACCAAAGGAGGGTGGAGGTGTTTAATGCAAACTAGGGGTCAGCCAAGCGCCGCAAAAGGCCACCATGCCCTGCACGCCCCTTTTCTCTTTTCATATGCAGACGAGGGTTGAAGCCAACTTTGACCCACTGCTTGGATGACATCACCATATGCAAATCCATCTGCGGCAGGCCTTCCCCCAGGAATGCTTGCACTAGTTGTTGCATTTGGTTTGTTGTTTGGGGGTGCTTCAGTATTAGGCAGCCTTCTGCCCTCCCATGTTCATCTGAAAATATATGTTCTCCCTGCAGTTGTTGTCCCAAGATGAGAGTTCCCTTGTGCTGCCTCAGTTGAATCTCCTTTACTTGACAGAGATGTGCATGAGCAGCGGCCCTCCCCAGCCCTATTCCAAATCATACTTATTTTGCATAGGAGATACCATGGTCATGAAGATTTTTCTCCCAGGGTGAGGTTCATTCATTGCATTTTGGGTATGCTGACCCCTGTGATTTCCCCAAATGTGGGAAACTTGACTGCATTATTTGTGGTAGTGGGAGACTGTGTTTGTGCTTTCCTCTGGTCAGCTCTGGTAAAAGTCAGATTTCTTTGTCTCAGATTTTCCTTTAGCCTTGTTCTTCTTTCGAGAGTTCCCTTGTGCTGCCTCAGTTGGATCTCCTTCACTTTACAGGGGGGTACCCGAGCAGCGACCCTCCCCAGCTCTAGCCCAACTCCTACTTACCTGCCAGGTGAGATACTATGATCATGAAGGTGCTTCTCCCAGGGCAAGGCTCACCCATTGTACTCTGGGTGTGCTGCTCCTGCGATTTCCCCAAATGTGGGAAACTTGACTGCATAATTTGTGTTTCCCCTGGTCGGCTCTCGTATAATTCAGATCTCTTTGTCTCAGGTCTCTCTCCAGCCTAGTTTGCTGTCTGTTTCCACTTCTCTTTTCTTCAGCCGCTCCCTTCTATACCCTTGTGCACTATCCTGACTTCTCCTCCCGTCTGCTTACTTTGTGCCTTCCAATGCACAATGCAAACTACAGGTAGTGCTGCAGGGCCCACACCCTTTTACTTGCCTTACAGAGCAGCTCTGGAGCTGTTGCAGTGCCAAGCTGCTGCAAGAAATCAGCTTGAATGCTTCAGGGGCTGGGGCATAGCCAACATGAGCCCCACACCGAAGAAGGGTGGAGGTGTTTAATGCAAACTAGGGGTCAGACAAGCGCAGCAAAAGGCCACCATGCCCTGCACGCCCCTTTTCTGTTTTCATATGCAGACGAGGGTTGAAGCCAACTTTGACCCACTGCTTGGATGACATCACCATATGCAAATCCATCTGCGGCAGGCCTTCCCCCAGGAATGCTTGCACTAGTTGTTGCATTTGGTTTGTTGTTTGGGGGTGCTTCAGTATTAGGCAGCCGTCTGCCCTCCCATGTTCATCTGAAAATATGTGTTCTCCCTGCAGTTGTTGTCCCTAGATGAGAGTTCCCTTGTGCTGCCTCAGTTGAATCTCCTTAACTTGACAGAGATGTGCCTGAGCAGCGGCCCTCCCCAGCTCTATCCCAAATCATACTTATTTTGCATAGGAGATACCATGGTCATGAAGATTATTCTCCCAGGGTGAGGTTCATTCATTGCATTCTGGGTATGCTGACCCCTGTGATTTCCCCAAATGTGGGAAACTCGACTGCTTTATTTGTGGTAGTGGGGGACTGTGTTTGTGTTTTCCTCTGGTCAGCTCTGGTAAAAGTCAGATTTCTTTGTTTCAGAGCCTTGTTCTTCTTTTGAGAGTTCCCTTGTGCTGCCTCAGTTGGATCTCCTTCACTTGACAGGGGGGTGCCCGAGCAGAGACCCTCCCCAGCTCTAGCCCAACTCCTACTTACCTGCCAGGTGAGATACTATGATCATGAAGGTGCTTCTCCCAGGGCAAGGCTCACCCATTGCACTCTGGGTGTGCTGCCCCTGCGATTTCCCCAAATGTGGGAAACTTGACTGCATAATTTGTGTTTCCCCTGGTCGGCTCTCGTATAATTCAGATCTCTTTGTCTCAGGTCTCTCTCCAGCCTAGTTTGCTGTCTGTTTCCACTTCTCTTTTCTTCAGCCGCTCCCTTCTATACCCTTGTGCACTATCCTGACTTCTCCTCCCGTCTGCTTACTTTGTGCCTTCCAATGCACAATGCAAACTACAGGTAGTGCTGCAGGGCCCACACCCTTTTACTTGCCTTACAGAGCAGCTCTGGAGCTGTTACAGTGCCCAGCTGCTGCAAGAAATCTGCTTGAATGCTTCAGGGGATGGGGCATGGCCAACATGAGCCCCACACCAAAGGAGGGTGGAGGTGTTTAATGCGAACTAGGGGTCATCCAAGCACCGCAAAAGGCCACCATGCCCTGCACGCCCCTTTTCTCTTTTCATATGCAGATGAGGGTTGAAGCCAACTTTGACCCACTGCTTGTATGACATCACCGTATGCAAATCCGTCTTCTGCAGAACTTCCCCCAGGAATGCTTGCACTAGTTGTTGCATTTGGTTTGTTGTTTGGGGGTGCTTCAGTATTAGGCAGCCTTCTGCCCTCCCATGTTCATCTGAAAATATGTGTTCTCCCTGCAGTTGTTGTCCCCAGATGAGAGTTCCCTTGTGCTGCCTCAGTTGAATCTCCTTTACTTGACAGAGATGTGCCAGAGCAGCGGCCCTCCCCAGCCCTATTCCAAATCATACTTATTTTGCATAGGAGATACCATGGTCATGAAGATTGTTCTCCCAGGGTGAGGTTCATTCATTGCATTTTGGGTATGCTGACCCCTGTGATTTCCCCAAATGTGGGAAACTCAACTGCATTATTTGTGGTAGTGGGGGACTGTGTTTGTGCTTTCCTCTGGTCAGCTCTGGTAAAAGTCAGATTTCTTTGTCTCAGATTTTCCTCTTGCCTTGTTCTTCTTTCGAGAGTTCCCTTGTGCTGCCTCAGTTGGATCTCCTTCACTTGACAGGGGGGTACCCGAGCAGCGACCCTCCCCAGCTCTAGCCCAACTCCTACTTACCTGCCAGGTGAGATACTATGATCATGAAGGTGCTTCTCCCAGGGCAAGGCTCACCCATTGCACTCTGGGTGTGCTGCTCCTGCGATTTCCCCAAATGTGGGAAACTTGACTGCATAATTTGTGTTTCCCCTGGTCGGCTCTCGTATAATTCAGATCTCTTTGTCTCTCTCCAGCCTAGTTTGCTGTCTGTTTCCACTTCTCTTTTCTTCAGCCGCTCCCTTCTATACCCTTGTGCACTATCCTGACTTCTCCTCCCGTCTGCTTACTTTGTGCCTTCCAATGCACAATGCAAACTACAGGTAGTGCTGCAGGGCCCACACCCTTTTACTTGCCTTACAGAGCAGCTCTGGAGCTGTTACAGTGCCCAGCTGCTGCAAGAAATCAGCTTGAATGCTTCAGGGGCTGGGGCATAGCCAACATGAGCCCCACACCGAAGGAGGGTGGAGGTGTTTAATGCAAACTAGGGGTCGGTCAAGCGCCGCAAAAGGCCACCATGCCCTGCACGCCCCTTTTCTGTTTTCATATGCAGACGAGGGTTGAAGCCAACTTTGACCCACTGCTTGGATGACATCACCATATGCAAATCCATCTGCGGCAGGCCTTCCCCCAGGAATGCTTGCACTAGTTGTTGCATTTGGTTTGTTGTTTGGGGGTGCTTCAGTATTAGTCAGCCTTCTGCTCCACCCTCCTTTGGTGTGGGGCTCATGTTGGCCATGTCCCATCCCCTGAAGCATTCAAGCAGATTTCTTGCAGCAGCTGGGCACTGTAACAGCTCCAGAGCTGCTCTGTAAGGCAAGTAAAAGGGTGTGGGCCCTGCAGCACTACCTGTAGTTTGCATTGTGCATTGGAAGGCACAAAGTAAGCAGACGGGAGGAGAAGTCAGGATAGTGCACAAGGGTATAGAAGGGAGCGGCTGAAGAAAAGAGAAGTGGAAACAGACAGCAAACTAGGCTGGAGAGAGACCTGAGACAAAGAGATCTGAATTATACGAGAGCCGACGAGGGGAAACACAAATTATGCAGTCAAGTTTCCCACATTTGGGGAAATCGCAGGAGCAGCACACCCAGAGTACAATGGGTGAGCCTTGCCCTGGGAGAAGCACCTTCATGATCATAGTATCTCACCTGGCAGGTAAGTAGGAGTTGGGCTAGAGCTGGGGAGGGTCGCTGCTCGGGTACCCCCCTGTAAAGTGAAGGAGATCCAACAAAGGCAGCACAAGGGAACTCTCGAAAGAAGAACAAGGCTAGAGGAAAATGTGAGACAAAGAAATCTGACTTTTACTAGAGCTGACCAGAGGAAAGCACAAACACAGTCCCCCACTACCACAAATAATGCAGTTGAGTTTCCCACATTTGGGGAAATCACAGGGGTCAGCATACCCAAAATGCAATGAATGAACCTCACCCTGGGAGAAAAATCTTCATGACCATGGTATCTCCTATGCAAAATAAGTATGATTTGGAATAGGGCAGGGGAGGGCCGCTGCTCATGCACATCTCTGTCAAGTAAAGGAGATTCAACTGAGGCAGCACAAGGGAACTCTCATCTGGGGACAACAACTGCAGGGAGAACATATATTTTCAGATGAACATGGGAGGGCAGAAAGCTGCCTAATACTGAAGCACCCCCAAACAACAAACCAAATGCAACAACTAGTGCAAGCATTCCTGGGGGAAGGCCTGCCGCAGATGGATTTGCATATGGTGATGTCATCCAAGCAGTGGGTCAAAGTTGGCTTCAACCCTCGTCTGCATATGAAAAGAGAAAAGGGGCGTGCAGGGCATGGTGGCCTTTTGCGGCACTTGGCTGACCCCTAGTTTGCATTAAACACCTCCACCCTCCTTTGGTGTGGGGCTCATGTTGGCTATGCCCCAGCCCCTGAAGCATTCAAGCTGATTTCTTGCAGCAGCTGGGCACTGTAACAGCTCCAGAGCTGCTCTGTAAGGCAAGTAAAAGGGTGTGGGCCCTGCAGCACTACCTGTAGTTCGCATTGTGCGTTGGAAGGCACAAAGTAAGCAGACAGGAGGAGAAGTCAGGATAGTGCGCAAGGGCATAGAAGGGAGCGGCTCAAGAAAAGAGAAGTGGAAACAGACAGCAAACTAGGCTGGAGAGAGACCTGAGACAAAGAGATCTGAATTATACGAGAGCCGACCAGGGGAAACACAAATTATGCAGTCAAGTTTCCCACATTTGGGGAAATCGCAGGAGCAGCACACCTAGAGTGCAATGGGTGAGCCTTGCCCTGGGAGAAGCACCTTCATGATCATAGTATCTCACCTGGCAGGTAAGTAGGAGTTGGGCTAGAGCTGGGGAGGATCGCTGCTCGGGTACCCCCCTGTAAACTGAAGGAGATCCAACTGAGGCAGCACAAGGGAACTCTCGAAAGAAGAACAAGGCTAGAGGAAAATCTGAGACAAAGAAATCTGACTTTTACCAGAGCTGACCAGAGGAAAGCACAAACACAGTCCCCCACTACCACAAATAATGCAGTCAAGTTTCCCACATTTGGGGAAATCACAGGGGTCAGCATACCCAAAATGCAATGAATGAACCTCACCCTGGGAGAACAATCTTCATGACCATGGTATCTCCTATGCAAAATAAGTATGATTTGGAATAGGGCTGGGGAGGGCCGCTGCTCATGCACATCTCTGTCAAGTAAAGGAGATTCAACTGAGGCAGCACAAGGGAACTCTCATCTGGGGACAACAACTGCAGGGAGAACACATATTTTCAGATGAACATGGGAGGGCAGAATGCTGCCTAATACTGAAGCACCCCCAAACAACAAACCAAATGCAACAACTAGTGCAAGCATTCCTGGGGGAAGTTCTGCAGAAGACGGATTTGCATACGGTGATGTCATCCAAGCAGTGGGTCAAAGTTGGCTTCAACCCTCATCTGCATATGAAAAGAGAAAAGGAGCGTGCAGGGCATGGCGGCCTTTTGCAGTGCTTGGATGACCCCTAGTTCGCATTAAACACCTCCACCCTCCTTTGGTGTGGGGCTCATGTTGGCCATGCCCCATCCCCTGAAGCATTCAAGCTGATTTCTTGCAGCAGCTGGGCACTGTAACATCTCCAGAGCTGCTCTGTAAGGCAAGTAAAAGGGTGTGGGCCTTGCAGCACTACCTGTAGTTTGCATTGTGCATTGGAAGGCACAAAGTAAGCAGACGGGAGGAGAAGTCAGGATAGTGCACAAGGGTATAGAAGGGAGCGGCTGAAGAAAAGAGAAGTGGAAACAGACAGCAAACTAGGTTGGAGAGAGACCTGAGACAAAGAGATCTGAATTACACGAGAGCCGACCAGGGGAAACACAAATTATGCAGTCAAGTTTCCCACATTTGGGGAAATCGCAGGGGCAGCACACCCAGAGTGCAATGGGTGAGCCTTGCCCTGGGAGAAGCACCTTCATGATCATAGTATCTCACCTGGCAGGTAAGTAGGAGTTGGGCTAGAGCTGGGGAGGGTCTCTGCTTGGGCACCCCCCTGTCAAGTGAAGGAGATCCAACTGAGGCAGCACAAGGGAACTCTCGAAAGAAGAACAAGGCTAGAGGAAGATCTGAACAAAGAAATCTGACTTTTACCAGAGCTGACCAGAGGAAAACACAAACACAGTCCCCCACTACCACAAATAAAGCAGTCGAGTTTCCCACATTTGGGGAAATCACAGGGGTCAGCATACCCATAATGCAATGAATGAACCTCACCCTGGGAGAATAATCTTCATGACCATGGTATCTCCTATGCAAAATAAGTATGATTTGGGATAGAGCTGGGGAGGGCCGCTGCTCAGGCACATCTCTGTCAAGTAAAGGAGATTCAACTGAGGCAGCACAAGGGAACTCTCATCTGGGGACAACAACTGCAGGGAGAACACATATTTTCAGATGAACATGGGAGGGCAGAAGGCTGCCTAATACTGAAGCACCCCCAAACAACAAACCAAATGCAACAACTAGTGCAAGCATTCCTGGGGGAAGTTCTGCAGAAGACGGATTTGCATACGGTGATGTCATCCAAGCAGTGGGTCAAAGTTGGCTTCAACCCTCATCTGCATATGAAAAGAGAAAAGGGGCGTGCAGGGCATGGTGGCCTTTTGCGGCGCTTGGCTGACCCCTAGTTTGCATTAAACACCTCCACCCTCCTTTGGTGTGGGGCTCATGTTGGCTATGCCCCAGCCCCTGAAGCATTCAAGCTGATTTCTTGCAGCAGCTGGGCACTGTAACAGCTCCAGAGCTGCTCTGTAAGGCAAGTAAAAGGGTGTGGGCCCTGCAGCACTACCTGTAGTTTGCATTGTGCATTGGAAGGCACAAAGTAAGCAGACGGGAGGAGAAGTCAGGATAGTGCACAAGGGTATAGAAGGGAGCGGCTGAAGAAAAGAGAAGTGGAAACAGACAGCAAACTAGGCTGGAGAGAGACCTGAGACAAAGAGATCTGAATTATACGAGAGCCGACGAGGGGAAACACAAATTATGCAGTCAAGTTTCCCACATTTGGGGAAATCGCAGGAGCAGCACACCCAGAGTGCAATGGTTGAGCCTTGCCCTGGGAGAAGCACCTTCATGATCATAGTATCTCACCTGGCAGGTAAGTAGGAGTTGGGCTAGAGCTGGGGAGGGTCGCTGCTCGGGTTCCCCCCTGTGAAGTGAAGGAGATCCAACTGAGGCAGCACCAGGGAACTCTCGAAAGAAGAACAAGGCTAGAGGAAGATCTGAGACAAAGAAATCTGACTTTTACCAGAGCTGACCAGAGGAAAGCACAAACACAGTCCCCCACTACCACAAATAATGCAGTCGAGTTTCCCACATTTGGGAAAATCACAGGGGTCAGCATACCCAGAATGCAATGAATGAACCTCACCCTGGGAGAACAATCTTCATGACCATGGTATCTCCTATGCAAAATAAGTATGATTTGGGATAGGGCTGGTGAGGGCAGCTGCTCAGGCACATCTCTGTCAAGTAAAGGAGATTCAACTGAGGCAGCACAAGTGAACTCTCATCTGGGGACAACAACTGCAGGGAGACCACATCTTTTCAGATGAACATGGGAGGGCGGAAGGCTGCCTAATACTGAAGCACCATCAAATATCAAACCATATGCAACAACTAGTACAAGCACTCCTGGGGGAAGGTCTGCAGCAGACGGATTTGCATACGGTGATGTTATCCAAGCAGTGGGCCAAAGTTGACTGGAACCCTCATCTGCATATGAAAAGAGAAAAGGGGCATGCAGGGCATGGCGGCCTTTCGCAGTGCTTGGATGACCCCTAGTTCGCATTAAACACCTCCCCCCTCCTTTGGTGTGGGGCTCATGTTGGCCATGCCCCATCCCCTGAAGCATTCAAGCTGATTTCTTGCAGCAGCTGGGCACTGTAACAGCTCCAGAGCTGCTCTGTAAGGCAAGTAAAAGGGTGTGGGCCCTGCAGCACTACCTGTAGTTTGCATTGTGCATTGGAAGGCACAAAGTAAGCAGACGGGAGGAGAAGTCAGGATAGTGCACAAGGGTATAGAAGGGAGCGGCTGAAGAAAAGAGAAGTGGAAACAGACAGCAAACTAGGCTGGAGAGAGACCTGAGACAAATAGATCTGAATTATACGAGAGCCGACCAGGGGAAACACAAATTATGCAGTCAAGTTTCCCACATTTGGGGAAATCGCAGGGGCAGCACACCCAGAGTGCAATGGGTGAGCCTTGCCCTGGGAGAAGCACCTTCATGATCATAGTATCTCACCTGGCAGGTAAGTAGGAGTTGGGCTAGAGCTGGGGAGGGTCGCTGCTCGGGTACCCCCCTGTCAAGTGAAGGAGATCCAACTGAGGCAGCACAATGGAACTCTCGAAAGAAGAACAAGGCTAGAGGAAAATCTGAGACAAAGAAATCTGACTTTTACCAGAGCTGACCAGAGGAAAGCACAAACACAGTCCCCCACTACCACAAATAATGCAGTCAAGTTTCCCACATTTGGGGAAATCACAGGGGTCAGCATACCCAAAATGCAATGAATGAACCTCACCCTGGGAGAACAATCTTCATGACCATGGTATCTCCTATGCAAAATAAGTATGATTTGGAATAGGGCTGGGGAGGGCCGCTGCTCATGCACATCTCTGTCAAGTAAAGGAGATTCAACTGAGGCAGCACAAGGGAACTCTCATCTGGGGACAACAACTGCAGGGAGAACACATATTTTCAGATGAACATGGGAGGGCAGAAGGCTGCCTAATACTGAAGCACCCCCAAACAACAAACCAAATGCAACAACTAGTGCAAGCATTCCTGGGGGAAGTTCTGCAGAAGACGGATTTGCATACGGTGATGTCATCCAAGCAGTGGGTCAAAGTTGGCTTCAACCCTCATCTGCATATGAAAAGAGAAAAGGGGCGTGCAGGGCATGGCGGCCTTTTGCGGTGCTTGGATGACCCCTAGTTCGCATTAAACACCTCCACCCTCCTTTGGTGTGGGGCTCATGTTGGCCATGCCCCATCCCCTGAAGCATTCAAGCTGATTTCTTGCAGCAGCTGGGCACTGTAACAGCTCCAGAGCTGCTCTGTAAGGCAAGTAAAAGGGTGTGGGCCCTGCAGCACTACCTGTAGTTTGCATTGTGCATTGGAAGGCACAAAGTAAGCAGACGGGAGGAGAAGTCAGGATAGTGCACAAGGGTATAGAAGGGAGCGGTTGAAGAAAAGAGAAGTGGAAACAGACAGCAAACTAGGCTGGAGAGAGACCTGAGACAAAGAGATCTGAATTATACGAGAGCCGACCAGGGGAAACACAAATTATGCAGTCAAGTTTCCCACATTTGGGGAAATCGCAGGGGCAGCACACCCAGAGTGCAATGGGTGAGCCTTGCCCTGGGAGAAGCACCTTCATGATCATAGTATCTCACCTGGCAGGTAAGTAGGAGTTGGGCTAGAGCTGGGGAGGGTCGCTGTTCGGGCACCCCCCTGTCAAGTGAAAGAGATCCAACTGAGGCAGCACAAGGGAACTCTCGAAAGAAGAACAAGGCTAGAGGAAGATCTGAGACAAAGAAATCTGACTTTTACCAGAGCTGACCAGAGGAAAGCACAAACACAGTCCCCCACTACCACAAATAATGCAGTCGAGTTTCCCACATTTGGGAAAATCACAGGGGTCAGCATACCCAGAATGCAATGAATGAACCTCACCCTGGGAGAACAATCTTCATGACCATGGTATCTCCTATGCAAAATAAGTATGATTTGGGATAGGGCTGGTGAGGGCCGCTGCTCAGGCACATCTCTGTCAAGTAAAGGAGATTCAACTGAGGCAGCACAAGGGAACTCTCATCTGGGGACAACAACTGCAGGGAGACCACATCTTTTCAGATGAACATGGGAGGGCGGAAGGCTGCCTAATACTGAAGCACCATCAAATATCAAACCATATGCAACAACTAGTACAAGCACTCCTTGGGGAAGGTCTGCAGCAGACGGATTTGCATACGGTGATGTTATCCAAGCAGTGGGCCAAAGTTGACTGGAACCCTCATCTGCATATGAAAAGAGAAAAGGGGCATGCAGGGCATGGCGGCCTTTTGCAGTGCTTGGATGACCCCTAGTTCGCATTAAACACCCCCACCCTCCTTTGGTGTGGGGCTCATGTTGGCCATGCCCCATCCCCTGAAGCATTCAAGCTGATTTCTTGCAGCAGCTGGGCACTGTAACAGCTCCAGAGCTGTTCTGTAAGGCAAGTAAAAGGGTGTGGGCCCTGCAGCACCACCTGTTGTTCGCATTGTGCGTTGGAAGGCACAAATTAAGCAGACGGGAGGAGAAGTCAGGATAGTGCGCAAGGGCATACTTTTCTCTTAGTCCGGGGGCAAGGCTTCAAAATGGGGTCTGCAACGGAGGAGACACAGGGGGCGTGGTCACAGCAGCTTTTCTCTACAGCCTGCACTAGCAGGAGCCTACACCATTTTTTATGATCACGCTGAACTGCAGTGCGACTGCAATTACAGCATGGTCAAGAAGGGAGGCGTCATGCTGGGTGGCCATGCCCTGTCACTGTGCAGGAGCCAGCACAGCTCACACACTAGTCCCCGGGTGCAGCCCCCAACCCCCGGGACACCCGGAGCAACAAAATGTAGATTCAGGCCACCAGGCCACGCCCCTACCTATGAAACCATGCCTCCTTTTTACCATTGCGCTGTTTATCTGCGCGCACTGCATTACTATCTCCCTCGCCACCTTTCTGGGTGTCACCAGTGATAGTGACACCTCTGCCATGCTTGTAGCAGCTGGTCCTAAGATCTACGCCTCAAGCCCTGAGTGTTTGCCCTTGTGACTTGTTGATCATCATAGCGAAGCAGATGCTTACAGAAAACTGCAGGGGCTTAGATTGAAAATAAAAAAATTGATGGGTATAAGGTAGAGAGGAGCGGGTTCGGTTCTCCGAGAACCGAATTCCCCACGAACTCCACGTGGTTTACACTGGTCCGAGGCAGGCTCGGTTGTTCCCGCCTGACTCGGAAAACCTGAACAAGGGAAAATGTCATCATCCCGCTGTCGGATTCTTGCGAGATTCGGATTCCATATAAAGAGCTGCGCGTTGCTGCCATTTTTACTCGTGCATTGAAGAGAGAGCGGAGAGGACGTGGCTATGTTCTCTCAGTGGAAATCTCAATATCAGTGCTCAGTATCAGTGGTTACTTATTGCTGCTCAGTAATACTAGTAGTGTGTCTCTCCTGCTCAGTGTCAGTTCTCAGTAGTATCCTCATCAGTGCTCAGTATCACTGCTCATTGTCTTGTGCTGCATTGTGGTGCTCAGCATACTACAGTACATTACTAATAGTCCAGTGCTGCATCTTGCTGCTCAGTGTCAGTTCTAGTATCCTCATCAGTGCTCACTATCACTGCTCATTGCATTGTGGTGTTCTGTATACTACAGTAACATAGTAATATAGTATATATAGAGGAGCGGGTTCGGTTCTCCGAGAACCGAATTCCCGACGAACTCCACGTGGTTTACACTGGTCCGTGGCAGGCTCGGTTGTTCCCGCCTGACTCGGAAAACCTGAACAAGGGAAAATGTCATCATCCCGCTGTCGGATTCTCGCGAGATTCGGATTCCATATAAAGAGCTGCGCGTTGCCGCCATTTTTACTCGTGCATTGAAGAGAGAGCGGAGAGGACGTGGCTATGTTCTCTCAGTGGAAATCTCAATATCAGTGCCCAGTATCAGTGGTTACTTATTGCTGCTCAGTAATACTAGTAGTGTGTCTCTCCTGCTCAGTGTCAGTTCTCAGTAGTATCCTCATCAGTGCTCAGTATCACTGCTCATTGTCTTGTGCTGCATTGTGGTGCTCAGCATACAACAGTACATTACTAATAGTCCAGTGCTGCATCTTGCTGCTCATGTTGGCTATGCCCCAGCCCCTGAAGCATTCAAGCTGATTTCTTGCAGCAGCTGGGCACTGTAACAGCTCCAGAGCTGCTCTGTAAGGCAAGTAAAAGGGTGTTGGCCCTGCAGCACTACCTGTAGTTTGCATTGTGCGTTGGAAGGCACAAAGTAAGCAGACAGGAGAAGTCAGGAGAGTGCACAAGGGCATAGAAGGCAGGGGCTCAAGAAAAGAGAAGTGGAAACAGACAGCAAACTAGGCTGGAGAGAGACCTGAGACAAAGAGATCTGAATTATACGAGTAGCCGACCAGAGGAAACACAAATTATGCAGTCAAGTGTCCCACATTTGGGGAAATCGTAGGAGCAGCACACCCAGAGTGCAATGGGTGAGCCTTGCCCTGGTAGAAGCACCTTCCTGATCATAGTATCTCACTTGGCAGGTAAGTAGGAGTTGGGCTTGAGCTGGGGAGGGTCGCTGCTCGGGCACCCCCCTGTCAAGTGAAGGAGATCCAACTGAGGCAGCACAAGGAAACTCTCAAAAAAAGAACAAGGCTAGAGGAAGATCTGAGACAAAGAAATCTGACTTTTACCAGAGCTGACCAGAGGAAAGCACAAACACAGTCCCCCACTACCACAAATAATGCAGTCGAGTTTCCCACATTTGGGGAAATCACAGGGGTCAGCATACCCAGAATGCAATGAATGAACCTCACCCTGGGAGAACAATCTTCATGACCATGGTATCTCCTATGCAAAATAAGTATGATTTGGGATAGGGCTGGGGAGGGCCGCTGCTCAGGCACATCTCTTTCAAGTAAAGGAGATTCAACTGAGGCAGCACAAGGGTACTCTCATCTGGGGACAACAACTGCAGGGAGAACACATATTTTCAGATGAACATGGGAGAGCTGAAGGCTGCCTAATACTGAAGCACCCCAAACAACAAACCAAATGCAACAACTAGTACAAGCATTCCTGGGGGAAGGTCTGCAGAAGACGGATTTGCATACGGTGATGTCATCCAAGCAGTGGGCCAAAGTTGGCTGGAACCCTCATCTGCATATGAAAAGAGAAAAGGGGTATGCAGGGCATGGCGGCCTTTTGCGGCGCTTGGATGACCCTTAGTTCGCATTAAACACCTCCACCCTCCGTCGGTGTGGGGCTCATGTTGGCTATGCCCCAGCCCCTGAAGCATTCAAGCTGATTTCTTGCAGCAGCTGGGCACTGTAACAGCTCCAGAGCTGCTCTGAAAGGCAAGTAAAAGGGTGTGGGCCCTGCAGCACTACCTGTAGTTTGCATTGTGCGTTGGAAGGCACAAAGTAAGCAGACAGGAGAAGTCAGGAGAGTGCACAAGGGCATAGAAGGCAGCGGCTCAAGAAAAGAGAAGTGGAAACAGACAGCAAACTAGGCTGGAGAGAGACCTGAGACAAAGAGATCTGAATTATACGAGTAGCCGACTAGAGGAAACACAAATTATGCAGTCAAGTGTCCCACATTTGGGGAAATCGTAGGAGCAGCACACCCAGAGTGCAATGGGTGAGCCTTGCCCTGGGAGAAGCACCTTCCTGATCATAGTATCTCACCTGGCAGGTAAGTAGGAGTTGGGCTAGAGATGGGGAGGGTCGCTGCTCGGGCACCCCCCTGTCAAGTGAAGTTCTGCAGAAGACGGATTTGCATACGGTGATGTCATCCAAGCAGTGGGTCAAAGTTGGCTTCAACCCTCATCTGCATATGAAAACAGAAAAGGGGCGTGCAGGGCATGGCGGCCTTTTGCGGTGCTTGGATGACCCCTAGTTCGCATTAAACACCTCCACCCTCCTTTGGTGTGGGGCTCATGTTGGCCATGCCCCATCCCCTGAAGATGAACATGGGAGGGCAGAAGGCTGCCTAATACTGAAGCACCCCCAAACAACAAACCAAATGCAACAACTAGTGCAAGCATTCCTGGGGGAAGGCCTGCCGCAGATGGATTTGCATATGGTGATGTCATCCAAGCAGTGGGTCAAAGTTGGCTTCAACCCTCGTCTGCATATGAAAAGAGAAAAGGGGCGTGCAGGGCATGGTGGCCTTTTGCGGCGCTTGGCTGACCCCTAGTTTGCATTAAACACCTCCACCCTCCTTTGGTGTGGGGCTCATGTTGGCTATGCCCCAGCCCCTGAAGCATTCAAGCTGATTTCTTGCAGCAGCTGGGCACTGTAACAGCTCCAGAGCTGCTCTGTAAGGCAAGTAAAAGGGTGTGGGCCCTGCAGCACTACCTGTAGTTTGCATTGTGCATTGGAAGGCACAAAGTAAGCAGACGGGAGGAGAAGTCAGGATAGTGCACAAGGGTATAGAAGGGAGCGGCTGAAGAAAAGAGAAGTGGAAACAGACAGCAAACTAGGCTGGAGAGAGACCTGAGACAAAGAGATCTGAATTATACGAGAGCCGACCAGGGGAAACACAAATTATGCAGTCAAGTTTCCCACATTTGGGGAAATCGCAGGAGCAGCACACCCAGAGTGCAATGGTTGAGCCTTGCCCTGGGAGAAGCACCTTCATGATCATAGTATCTCACCTGGCAGGTAAGTAGGAGTTGGGCTAGAGCTGGGGAGGGTCGCTGCTCGGGTTCCCCCCTGTGAAGTGAAGGAGATCCAACTGAGGCAGCACCAGGGAACTCTCGAAAGAAGAACAAGGCTAGAGGAAGATCTGAGACAAAGAAATCTGACTTTTACCAGAGCTGACCAGAGGAAAGCACAAACACAGTCCCCCACTACCACAAATAATGCAGTCGAGTTTCCCACATTTGGGAAAATCACAGGGGTCAGCATACCCAGAATGCAATGAATGAACCTCACCCTGGGAGAACAATCTTCATGACCATGGTATCTCCTATGCAAAATAAGTATGATTTGGGATAGGGCTGGTGAGGGCAGCTGCTCAGGCACATCTCTGTCAAGTAAAGGAGATTCAACTGAGGCAGCACAAGTGAACTCTCATCTGGGGACAACAACTGCAGGGAGACCACATCTTTTCAGATGAACATGGGAGGGCGGAAGGCTGCCTAATACTGAAGCACCATCAAATATCAAACCATATGCAACAACTAGTACAAGCACTCCTGGGGGAAGGTCTGCAGCAGACGGATTTGCATACGGTGATGTTATCCAAGCAGTGGGCCAAAGTTGACTGGAACCCTCATCTGCATATGAAAAGAGAAAAGGGGCATGCAGGGCATGGCGGCCTTTTGCAGTGCTTGGATGACCCCTAGTTCGCATTAAACACCTCCCCCCTCCTTTGGTGTGGGGCTCATGTTGGCCATGCCCCATCCCCTGAAGCATTCAAACTGATTTCTTGCAGCAGCTGGGCACTGTAACAGCTCCAGAGCTGCTCTGTAAGGCAAGTAAAAGGGTGTGGGCTCTGCAGCACTACCTGTAGTTTGCATTGTGCATTGGAAGGCACAAAGTAAGCAGACGGGAGGAGAAGTCAGGATAGTGCACAAGGGTATAGAAGGGAGCGGCTGAAGAAAAGAGAAGTGGAAACAGACAGCAAACTAGGCTGGAGAGAGACCTGAGACAAATAGATCTGAATTATACGAGAGCCGACCAGGGGAAACACAAATTATGCAGTCAAGTTTCCCACATTTGGGGAAATCGCAGGGGCAGCACACCCAGAGTGCAATGGGTGAGCCTTGCCCTGGGAGAAGCACCTTCATGATCATAGTATCTCACCTGGCAGGTAAGTAGGAGTTGGGCTAGAGCTGGGGAGGGTCGCTGCTCGGGTACCCCCCTGTCAAGTGAAGGAGATCCAACTGAGGCAGCACAATGGAACTCTCGAAAGAAGAACAAGGCTAGAGGAAAATCTGAGACAAAGAAATCTGACTTTTACCAGAGCTGACCAGAGGAAAGCACAAACACAGTCCCCCACTACCACAAATAATGCAGTCAAGTTTCCCACATTTGGGGAAATCACAGGGGTCAGCATACCCAAAATGCAATGAATGAACCTCACCCTGGGAGAACAATCTTCATGACCATGGTATCTCCTATGCAAAATAAGTATGATTTGGAATAGGGCTGGGGAGGGCCGCTGCTCATGCACATCTCTGTCAAGTAAAGGAGATTCAACTGAGGCAGCACAAGGGAACTCTCATCTGGGGACAACAACTGCAGGGAGAACACATATTTTCAGAAGAACATGGGAGGGCAGAAGGTTGCCTAATACTGAAGCACCCCCAAACAACAAACCAAATGCAACAACTAGTGCAAGCATTCCTGGGGGAAGTTCTGCAGAAGACGGATTTGCATACGGTGATGTCATCCAAGCAGTGGGTCAAAGTTGGCTTCAACCCTCATCTGCATTTGAAAAGAGAAAAGGGGCGTGCAGGGCATGGCGGCCTTTTGCGGTGCTTGGATGACCCCTAGTTCGCATTAAACACCTCCACCCTCCTTTGGTGTGGGGCTCATGTTGGCCATGCCCCATCCCCTGAAGCATTCAAGCTGATTTCTTGCAGCAGCTGGGCACTGTAACAGCTCCAGAGCTGCTCTGTAAGGCAAGTAAAAGGGTGTGGGCCCTGCAGCACTACCTGTAGTTTGCATTGTGCATTGGAAGGCACAAAGTAAGCAGACGGGAGAAGTCAGGATAGTGCACAAGGGTATAGAAGGGAGCGGTTGAAGAAAAGAGAAGTGGAAACAGACAGCAAACTAGGCTGGAGAGAGACCTGAGACAAAGAGATCTGAATTATACGAGAGCCGACCAGGGGAAACACAAATTATGCAGTCAAGTTTCCCACATTTGGGGAAATCGCAGGGGCAGCACACCCAGAGTGCAATGGGTGAGCCTTGCCCTGGGAGAAGCACCTTCATGATCATAGTATCTCACCTGGCAGGTAAGTAGGAGTTGGGCTAGAGCTGGGGAGGGTCGCTGTTCGGGCACCCCCCTGTCAAGTGAAAGAGATCCAACTGAGGCAGCACAAGGGAACTCTCGAAAGAAGAACAAGGCTAGAGGAAGATCTGAGACAAAGAAATCTGACTTTTACCAGAGCTGACCAGAGGAAAGCACAAACACAGTCCCCCACTACCACAAATAATGCAGTCGAGTTTCCCACATTTGGGAAAATCACAGGGGTCAGCATACCCAGAATGCAATGAATGAACCTCACCCTGGGAGAACAATCTTCATGACCATGGTATCTCCTATGCAAAATAAGTATGATTTGGGATAGGGCTGGTGAGGGCAGCTGCTCAGGCACATCTCTGTCAAGTAAAGGAGATTCAACTGAGGCAGCACAAGTGAACTCTCATCTGGGGACAACAACTGCAGGGAGACCACATCTTTTCAGATGAACATGGGAGGGCGGAAGGCTGCCTAATACTGAAGCACCATCAAATATCAAACCATATGCAACAACTAGTACAAGCACTCCTGGGGGAAGGTCTGCAGCAGACGGATTTGCATACGGTGATGTTATCCAAGCAGTGGGCCAAAGTTGACTGGAACCCTCATCTGCATATGAAAAGAGAAAAGGGGCATGCAGGGCATGGCGGCCTTTTGCAGTGCTTGGATGACCCCTAGTTCGCATTAAACACCTCCCCCCTCCTTTGGTGTGGGGCTCATGTTGGCCATGCCCCATCCCCTGAAGCATTCAAGCTGATTTCTTGCAGCAGCTGGGCACTGTAACAGCTCCAGAGCTGCTCTGTAAGGCAAGTAAAAGGGTGTGGGCCCTGCAGCACTACCTGTAGTTTGCATTGTGCATTGGAAGGCACAAAGTAAGCAGACGGGAGGAGAAGTCAGGATAGTGCACAAGGGTATAGAAGGGAGCGGCTGAAGAAAAGAGAAGTGGAAACAGACAGCAAACTAGGCTGGAGAGAGACCTGAGACAAATAGATCTGAATTATACGAGAGCCGACCAGGGGAAACACAAATTATGCAGTCAAGTTTCCCACATTTGGGGAAATCGCAGGGGCAGCACACCCAGAGTGCAATGGGTGAGCCTTGCCCTGGGAGAAGCACCTTCATGATCATAGTATCTCACCTGGCAGGTAAGTAGGAGTTGGGCTAGAGCTGGGGAGGGTCGCTGCTCGGGTACCCCCCTGTCAAGTGAAGGAGATCCAACTGAGGCAGCACAATGGAACTCTCGAAAGAAGAACAAGGCTAGAGGAAAATCTGAGACAAAGAAATCTGACTTTTACCAGAGCTGACCAGAGGAAAGCACAAACACAGTCCCCCACTACCACAAATAATGCAGTCAAGTTTCCCACATTTGGGGAAATCACAGGGGTCAGCATACCCAAAATGCAATGAATGAACCTCACCCTGGGAGAACAATCTTCATGACCATGGTATCTCCTATGCAAAATAAGTATGATTTGGAATAGGGCTGGGGAGGGCCGCTGCTCATGCACATCTCTGTCAAGTAAAGGAGATTCAACTGAGGCAGCACAAGGGAACTCTCATCTGGGGACAACAACTGCAGGGAGAACACATATTTTCAGATGAACATGGGAGGGCAGAAGGCTGCCTAATACTGAAGCACCCCCAAACAACAAACCAAATGCAACAACTAGTGCAAGCATTCCTGGGGGAAGTTCTGCAGAAGACGGATTTGCATACGGTGATGTCATCCAAGCAGTGGGTCAAAGTTGGCTTCAACCCTCATCTGCATATGAAAAGAGAAAAGGGGCGTGCAGGGCATGGCGGCCTTTTGCGGTGCTTGGATGACCCCTAGTTCGCATTAAACACCTCCACCCTCCTTTGGTGTGGGGCTCATGTTGGCCATGCCCCATCCCCTGAAGCATTCAAGCTGATTTCTTGCAGCAGCTGGGCACTGTAACAGCTCCAGAGCTGCTCTGTAAGGCAAGTAAAAGGGTGTGGGCCCTGCAGCACTACCTGTAGTTTGCATTGTGCATTGGAAGGCACAAAGTAAGCAGACGGGAGGAGAAGTCAGGATAGTGCACAAGGGTATAGAAGGGAGCGGTTGAAGAAAAGAGAAGTGGAAACAGACAGCAAACTAGGCTGGAGAGAGACCTGAGACAAAGAGATCTGAATTATACGAGAGCCGACCAGGGGAAACACAAATTATGCAGTCAAGTTTCCCACATTTGGGGAAATCGCAGGGGCAGCACACCCAGAGTGCAATGGGTGAGCCTTGCCCTGGGAGAAGCACCTTCATGATCATAGTATCTCACCTGGCAGGTAAGTAGGAGTTGGGCTAGAGCTGGGGAGGGTCGCTGTTCGGGCACCCCCCTGTCAAGTGAAAGAGATCCAACTGAGGCAGCACAAGGGAACTCTCGAAAGAAGAACAAGGCTAGAGGAAGATCTGAGACAAAGAAATCTGACTTTTACCAGAGCTGACCAGAGGAAAGCACAAACACAGTCCCCCACTACCACAAATAATGCAGTCGAGTTTCCCACATTTGGGAAAATCACAGGGGTCAGCATACCCAGAATGCAATGAATGAACCTCACCCTGGGAGAACAATCTTCATGACCATGGTATCTCCTATGCAAAATAAGTATGATTTGGGATAGGGCTGGTGAGGGCCGCTGCTCAGGCACATCTCTGTCAAGTAAAGGAGATTCAACTGAGGCAGCACAAGGGAACTCTCATCTGGGGACAACAACTGCAGGGAGACCACATCTTTTCAGATGAACATGGGAGGGCGGAAGGCTGCCTAATACTGAAGCACCATCAAATATCAAACCATATGCAACAACTAGTACAAGCACTCCTTGGGGAAGGTCTGCAGCAGACGGATTTGCATACGGTGATGTTATCCAAGCAGTGGGCCAAAGTTGACTGGAACCCTCATCTGCATATGAAAAGAGAAAAGGGGCATGCAGGGCATGGCGGCCTTTTGCAGTGCTTGGATGACCCCTAGTTCGCATTAAACACCCCCACCCTCCTTTGGTGTGGGGCTCATGTTGGCCATGCCCCATCCCCTGAAGCATTCAAGCTGATTTCTTGCAGCAGCTGGGCACTGTAACAGCTCCAGAGCTGTTCTGTAAGGCAAGTAAAAGGGTGTGGGCCCTGCAGCACCACCTGTTGTTCGCATTGTGCGTTGGAAGGCACAAATTAAGCAGACGGGAGGAGAAGTCAGGATAGTGCGCAAGGGCATACTTTTCTCTTAGTCCGGGGGCAAGGCTTCAAAATGGGGTCTGCAACGGAGGAGACACAGGGGGCGTGGTCACAGCAGCTTTTCTCTACAGCCTGCACCAGCAGGAGCCTACACCATTTTTTATGATCACGCTGAACTGCAGTGCGACTGCAATTACAGCATGGTCAAGAAGGGAGGCGTCATGCTGGGTGGCCATGCCCTGTCACTGTGCAGGAGCCAGCACAGCTCACACACTAGTCCCCGGGTGCAGCCCCCAACCCCCGGGACACCCGGAGCAACAAAATGTAGATTCAGGCCACCAGGCCACGCCCCTACCTATGAAACCATGCCTCCTTTTTACCATTGCGCTGTTTATCTGTGCGCACTGCATTACAATCTCCCTCGCTACCTTTCTGGGTGTCACCAGTGATAGTGACACCTCTGCCATGCTTGTAGCAGCTGGTCCTAAGATCTACGCCTCAAGCCCTGAGTGTTTGCCCTTGTGACTTGTTGATCATCATAGCGAAGCAGATGCTTACAGAAAACTGCAGGGGCTTAGATTGAAAATAAAAAAATTGATGGGTATAAGGTAGAGAGGAGCGGGTTCGGTTCTCCGAGAACCGAATTCCCCACGAACTCCACGTGGTTTACACTGGTCCGAGGCAGGCTCGGTTGTTCCCGCCTGACTCGGAAAACCTGAACAAGGGAAAATGTCATCATCCCGCTGTCGGATTCTTGCGAGATTCGGATTCCATATAAAGAGCTGCGCGTTGCTGCCATTTTTACTCGTGCATTGAAGAGAGAGCGGAGAGGACGTGGCTATGTTCTCTCAGTGGAAATCTCAATATCAGTGCTCAGTATCAGTGGTTACTTATTGCTGCTCAGTAATACTAGTAGTGTGTCTCTCCTGCTCAGTGTCAGTTCTCAGTAGTATCCTCATCAGTGCTCAGTATCACTGCTCATTGTCTTGTGCTGCATTGTGGTGCTCAGCATACTACAGTACATTACTAATAGTCCAGTGCTGCATCTTGCTGCTCAGTGTCAGTTCTAGTATCCTCATCAGTGCTCACTATCACTGCTCATTGCATTGTGGTGTTCTGTATACTACAGTAACATAGTAATATAGTATATATAGAGGAGCGGGTTCGGTTCTCCGAGAACCGAATTCCCGACGAACTCCACGTGGTTTACACTGGTCCGTGGCAGGCTCGGTTGTTCCCGCCTGACTATGAAAACCTGAACAAGGGAAAATGTCATCATCCCGCTGTCAGATTCTCGCGAGATTCGGATTCCATATAAAGAGCTGCGCGTTGCCGCCATTTTTACTCGTGCATTGAAGAGAGAGCGGAGAGGACGTGGCTATGTTCTCTCAGTGGAAATCTCAATATCAGTGCCCAGTATCAGTGGTTACTTATTGCTGCTCAGTAATACTAGTAGTGTGTCTCTCCTGCTCAGTGTCAGTTCTCAGTAGTATCCTCATCAGTGCTCAGTATCACTGCTCATTGTCTTGTGCTGCATTGTGGTGCTCAGCATACAACAGTACATTACTAATAGTCCAGTGCTGCATCTTGCTGCTCATGTTGGCTATGCCCCAGCCCCTGAAGCATTCAAGCTGATTTCTTGCAGCAGCTGGGCACTGTAACAGCTCCAGAGCTGCTCTGTAAGGCAAGTAAAAGGGTGTTGGCCCTGCAGCACTACCTGTAGTTTGCATTGTGCGTTGGAAGGCACAAAGTAAGCAGACAGGAGAAGTCAGGAGAGTGCACAAGGGCATAGAAGGCAGGGGCTCAAGAAAAGAGAAGTGGAAACAGACAGCAAACTAGGCTGGAGAGAGACCTGAGACAAAGAGATCTGAATTATACGAGTAGCCGACCAGAGGAAACACAAATTATGCAGTCAAGTGTCCCACATTTGGGGAAATCGTAGGAGCAGCACACCCAGAGTGCAATGGGTGAGCCTTGCCCTGGTAGAAGCACCTTCCTGATCATAGTATCTCACTTGGCAGGTAAGTAGGAGTTGGGCTTGAGCTGGGGAGGGTCGCTGCTCGGGCACCCCCCTGTCAAGTGAAGGAGATCCAACTGAGGCAGCACAAGGAAACTCTCAAAAAAAGAACAAGGCTAGAGGAAGATCTGAGACAAAGAAATCTGACTTTTACCAGAGCTGACCAGAGGAAAGCACAAACACAGTCCCCCACTACCACAAATAATGCAGTTGAGTTTCCCACATTTGGGGAAATCACAGGGGTCAGCATACCCAGAATGCAATGAATGAACCTCACCCTGGGAGAACAATCTTCATGACCATGGTATCTCCTATGCAAAATAAGTATGATTTGGGATAGGGCTGGGGAGGGCCGCTGCTCAGGCACATCTCTTTCAAGTAAAGGAGATTCAACTGAGGCAGCACAAGGGAACTCTCATCTGGGGACAACAACTGCAGGGAGAACACATATTTTCAGATGAACATGGGAGAGCTGAAGGCTGCCTAATACTGAAGCACCCCAAACAACAAACCAAATGCAACAACTAGTACAAGCATTCCTGGGGGAAGGTCTGCAGAAGATGGATTTGCATACGGTGATGTCATCCAAGCAGTGGGCCAAAGTTGGCTGGAACCCTCATCTGCATATGAAAAGAGAAAAGGGGTATGCAGGGCATGGCGGCCTTTTGCGGCGCTTGGATGACCCTTAGTTCGCATTAAACACCTCCACCCTCCGTCGGTGTGGGGCTCATGTTGGCTATGCCCCAGCCCCTGAAGCATTCAAGCTGATTTCTTGCAGCAGCTGGGCACTGTAACAGCTCCAGAGCTGCTCTGAAAGGCAAGTAAAAGGGTGTGGGCCCTGCAGCACTACCTGTAGTTTGCATTGTGCGTTGGAAGGCACAAAGTAAGCAGACAGGAGAAGTCAGGAGAGTGCACAAGGGCATAGAAGGCAGCGGCTCAAGAAAAGAGAAGTGGAAACAGACAGCAAACTAGGCTGGAGAGAGACCTGAGACAAAGAGATCTGAATTATACGAGTAGCCGACTAGAGGAAACACAAATTATGCAGTCAAGTGTCCCACATTTGGGGAAATCGTAGGAGCAGCACACCCAGAGTGCAATGGGTGAGCCTTGCCCTGGTAGAAGCACCTTCCTGATCATAGTATCTCACTTGGCAGGTAAGTAGGAGTTGGGCTTGAGCTGGGGAGGGTCGCTGCTCGGGCACCCCCCTGTCAAGTGAAGGAGATCCAACTGAGGCAGCACAAGGAAACTCTCAAAAAAAGAACAAGGCTAGAGGAAGATCTGAGACAAAGAAATCTGACTTTTACCAGAGCTGACCAGAGGAAAGCACAAACACAGTCCCCCACTACCACAAATAATGCAGTTGAGTTTCCCACATTTGGGGAAATCACAGGGGTCAGCATACCCAGAATGCAATGAATGAACCTCACCCTGGGAGAACAATCTTCATGACCATGGTATCTCCTATGCAAAATAAGTATGATTTGGGATAGGGCTGGGGAGGGCCGCTGCTCAGGCACATCTCTTTCAAGTAAAGGAGATTCAACTGAGGCAGCACAAGGGAACTCTCATCTGGGGACAACAACTGCAGGGAGAACACATATTTTCAGATGAACATGGGAGAGCTGAAGGCTGCCTAATACTGAAGCACCCCAAACAACAAACCAAATGCAACAACTAGTACAAGCATTCCTGGGGGAAGGTCTGCAGAAGACGGATTTGCATACGGTGATGTCATCCAAGCAGTGGGCCAAAGTTGGCTGGAACCCTCATCTGCATATGAAAAGAGAAAAGGGGTATGCAGGGCACGGCGTCCTTTTGCGGCGCTTGGATGACCCTTAGTTCGCATTAAACACCTCCACCCTCCGTCGGTGTGGGGCTCATGTTGGCTATGCCCCAGCCCCTGAAGCATTCAAGCTGATTTCTTGCAGCAGCTGGGCACTGTAACAGCTCCAGAGCTGCTCTGAAAGGCAAGTAAAAGGGTGTGGGCCCTGCAGCACTACCTGTAGTTTGCATTGTGCGTTGGAAGGCACAAAGTAAGCAGACAGGAGAAGTCAGGAGAGTGCACAAGGGCATAGAAGGCAGCGGCTCAAGAAAAGAGAAGTGGAAACAGACAGCAAACTAGGCTGGAGAGAGACCTGAGACAAAGAGATCTGAATTATACGAGTAGCCGACTAGAGGAAACACAAATTATGCAGTCAAGTGTCCCACATTTGGGGAAATCGTAGGAGCAGCACACCCAGAGTGCAATGGGTGAGCCTTGCCCTGGGAGAAGCACCTTCCTGATCATAGTATCTCACCTGGCAGGTAAGTAGGAGTTGGGCTAGAGATGGGGAGGGTCGCTGCTCGGGCACCCCCCTGTCAAGTGAAGGAGATCCAACTGAGGCAGCACAAGGAAACTCTCGAAAAAAGAACAAGGCTAGAGGAAGATCTGAGACAAAGAAATCTGTCTTTTACCAGAGCTGACCAGAGGAAAGCACAAACACAGTCCCCCACTACCACAATTAATGCAGTCGAGTTTCCCACATTTGGGGAAATCACAGGGGTCAGCATACCCAGAATGCAATGAATGAACCTCACCCTGGGAGAACAATCTTCATGACCATGGAAACTTCTATGCAAAATAAGTATGATTTGGGATAGGGCTGGGGAGGGCCGCTGCTCATGCACATCTCTGTCAAGTAAAGGAGATTCAACTGAGGCAGCACAAGGGAACTCTCATCTGGGGACAACAACTGCAGGGAGAACACATATTTTCAGATGAACATGGGAGGGCAGAAGGCTGCCTAATACTGAAGCACCCCCAAACAACAAACCAAATGTAACAACTAGTAAAAGCATTCCTGGGAGAAGGTCTGCAGAAGACGGATTTGCATACGGTGATGTCATCCAAGCAGTGGGCCAAAGTTGGCTGGAACCCTCATCTGCATATGAAAAGAGAAAAGGGTTATGCAGGGCATGGCGGCCTTTTGCGGTGCTTGGATGACCCCTAGTTCGCATTAAATACCTCCACCCTCCTTCGGTGTGGGGCTCATGTTGGCTATGCCCCAGCCCCTGAAGCATTCAAGCTGATTTCTTGCAGCAGCTGGGCACTGTAACTGCTCCAGAGCTACTCTGTAAGGCAAGTAAAAGGGTGTGGGCCCTGCAGCACTACCTGTAGTTCGCATTGTGCGTTGGAAGGCACGAAGTAAGCAGACGGGAGAAGTCAGGATAGTGCGCAAGGGCATAGAAGGGAGCGGCTCAAGAAAAGAGAAGTGGAAACAGACAGCAAACTAGGCTGGAGAGAGACCTGAGACAAAGAGATCTGAATTATACGAGAGCCGACCAGGGGAAACACAAATTATGCAGTCAAGTTTCCCACATTTGGGGAAATCGCAGGAGCAGCACACCCAGAGTGCAATGGGTGAGCCTTGCCCTGGGAGAAGCACCTTCATGATCATAGTATCTCACCTGGCAGGTATGTAGGAGTTGGGCTAGAGCTGGGGAGGGTCGCTGCTCGGGTACCCCCCTGTCAAGTGAAGGAGGTCAAACTGAGGCAGCACAATGGAACTCTCGAAAGAAGAACAAGGCTAGAGGAAGAT
The DNA here is from genome assembly GCF_028390025.1 of Pseudophryne corroboree. Lineage (NCBI taxonomy): Eukaryota > Metazoa > Chordata > Amphibia > Anura > Myobatrachidae > Pseudophryne > Pseudophryne corroboree. The sequence continues at coordinate 224,747 of NW_026970564.1, forward strand.
CTGAGACAAAGAAATCTGACTTTTACCAGAGCTGACCAGAGGAAAACACAAACACAGTCCCCCACTACCACAAATAATGCAGTTGAGTTTCCCACATTTGGGGAAATCACAGGGGTCAGCATACCCAGAATGCAATGAATGAACCTCACCCTGGGAGAACAATCTTTATGACCATGGTATCTCCTATGCAAAATAAGTATGATTTGAGATAGGGCTGGGGAGGGCCGCTGCTCAGGCACATCTCTGTCAAGTAAAGGAGATTCAACTGAGGCAGCACAAGGGAACTCTCATCTGGGGACAACAACTGCCGGGAGAACACATATTTTCAGATGAACATGGGAGGGCAGAAGGCTGCCTAATACTGAAGCACGCCCAAACAACAAACCAAATGCAACAACTAGTACAAGCATTCCTGGGAGAAGGTCTGCAGAAGACGGATTTGCATACGGTGATGTCATCCAAGCAGTGGGCCAAAGTTGGCTGGAACCCTCATCTGCATATGTTGAAGATACAATTTGTGAATTGCATTTAACACTATCTCCCTTTCCTGGGGAGAAGATGGTAGGGCCGATTTGAAAAACCGGCGAGGAGGCACCTCTTCGAATTTCAGCTTGTAACCCTGAGAAACAATTTCTATTGCCTAGGGATCCACCTGCGAATGAACCCAGATGTGGCTGAAAACTCGAAGACGTGCCCCCAACTGGGCGGACTCCTTTAGCGGAGCCCCAGCGTCATGCGGTGGATTTTGTAGAGGCCGGGGAGGACTTCTGTTCCTGGGAACTAGCTGTGTTGTGCAGCTTCTTCCCTCTGCCCTTACCTCTGGCAAGAAAGGACGCACCTCGTACTTTCTTGTTTCTCTGTGATCGAAAGGACTGTATTTGATAATGTGGTGCTTTCTTAGGCTGTGAGGGAATATAAGGCAAAAAATTTGATTTACCAGCTGTAGCTGTGGAGACTAGGTCCGAGAGACCTTCCCCAAACAATTCCTCACCCCTGTAAGGTAAAACCTCCATATGCCTTTTTGAGTCGGC